>NC_136937.1:8114910-8227410 GCF_949987615.1 Pollachius pollachius | reverse complement strand
CTCCGTCACCCCCACCCTCGGCACTTCCACCACCACAACCAACTCCTCATCCACTTCCTCCACCACCACCTCCTCCACCACCACCTCCTTCAGCATCAGCATCACGTCCGTCATCACCTCCACCTCCACCACCTTCTCTTCAACCACCACCATCACCACCACCACCATCACTTCCACCACATCCCCTCCCCCACCACCACCTCCACCACCACCACCACCACCTCCTCCGCCACCAGCAGCATCACCACCACCACTAAAGAAACGCCACCACAAACACCACCTCGACCTACCCCACCACCAGCACCACCATCACCTACACCACCACCCTCACCACCCCCTACATGCAGCGGGATGTTAACCAGCGGTGGTGCAGGTGGAGCTGTAATGACATGATCTTCATTCTCTGCATGGATTTTATCCGTAAAAAGACCAGGTTACCAGCTTCCCTCTGCCTCTCCCTCTCTTGGGATGAGCCCCCCCCCACGCCATGCTAGGCCCAAAGACGCTGGCCCGGCCGGGGACGCGGCCGGCGGCGGTAACTCACACGTGTCGGATTTCAGCATGCCGCCCGAGTTGCGGAAGTACTGCGGGTTCTCGATGACGGGGATCTTTGTCATGCCGATGACCACCGCGTCCGGGCCCATCTCCGAGGACGACGGCGTGTTGTTGCCGTTGGAGACGTGATGGAGGGGGCTGGCCGAGTCGTCGTCGTTGCTGATGACCGAGGAGGAGCCTGGACAGGAGGGGGGTGGAGGGAGGGGAGGAGGGGGGGGGGGGGGAGACGGATAGAGACAGGAGGAGGAGGAGTGGAGGAGGTGGAGGCGGTTGGTGGCGGGGTAATAATCGAATGATGGGAGAACGTGTGAGAGAGAGAGAGAGAGAGAGAGAGAGAGAGAGAGAGAGAGAGTGCCGGAAGAAGGAAAGGAGAGGAAGGAGAGACGAAGAAGGCGGAGATCGATGGAAACAAGGGGAGAAGGAGGAGTGGGGGAGGAGTAGGGTGAGGGGATGAGGAGATGAGAAAGAGGAGAGGGCAGGAGTGGAGCATTTGAGGGAGAGGGGGGAGGAGGAGGTGAGGATGGGAGGGAGGGGAGAGGAGGGAAGGAGGGGAGGAGGTGAGGAGGTGAGGGAGAGGAGAAGAGGAGGAGTGGAGCAGGTGTAGGAGAAGGGAGGGGAGGGGGATGGGTGGAGGATGGGTGGAGGATGTACATACAGTATGGAACAGCATTAGGAGGATATATAAGAGATACAGAAGTGGATTTAAAAGTGCCAGTGTACAGTTATCTGCTACCACTATTTTGATTTTATTTAGATTTTATCATGGGACCTCGCCAACACAGATAGACTCCACTGGAAACTGTGTTTTATTCTTTCAAATTCAGAGTTGTGTGTGTGCGCATGAGTGTGTGTGTGTGTGTTTGTGTGCGTGCGTGCGTGTGTGTGTGTGTGTGTGTGTGTGTCAGCCAGTGGAGAGCTGCCGTGTGTTCCTGTAAAACCGACATCGGATCTGTGTGTTTTTCTCCAATGTATAATCTCATAAAAGAGAGTGTACCTTTCATACCAAACTTGGAGTTCCTCCCGTACTTCAGGATGACCACCATGAGAACACAGCCGGTCAGGGCCACCCCCGCGATGCCGACCACCACGTACACCTGAGGTTGGGTACAAGGAGGAACAAGGAGAGTGCGTATTTTAACCATCAGGCGGTCTCGTAATAAACAACTTTTTGCTTCCAAATCAATAGCACTTACGGCCACGCTGTCGTCCATGGGAGGAAGTGGGGAGCCTGGGGGGGAAATATCATCGTAGAGGATTAAGATTTATGGGTGTTTTATCAGGACGTCTGTTGGGTGCAGCTCTAGACTGGATGCATCTCCAGGTATTAATTATGATAAGAGCTATTTGACCCCCGCATATTGAACACCATTATCGGGTCAATTTGAGCATGCATTATTAATTACTGAAAGCTTTTTGTAGGATTTGTTCAGTGTTTCGAACGGGAATGGAAGAACAAACGGCGTGATGAATAAATTGACAAATCAAACTAATATGCGATCAGGGACGATGTACTTGATGCAATGTAAAGGATGGTACAGCTATATTGGGCTATTCAGTTAGCTCAAAGTGCTTTGCTGGTTAAAATGTGCAATTATGAGAATCTAACCTAATTTTAAGTATTTAACAACAACCAAAAAAAACAACCAAAAAAAAAGTTTTGGTTGTTGGCCACGATGATAATCTGTTTAATATCCCTATATTTAACAATACTAAATTAAATACTTTTTCTTCATCGCAACTGATAAACTACCCGCGGTGCATAGTTTGGTTATGGTGAATAATTCGGAGCTATTTACTAACGTGATTATGAAGCACTACTTACCGGTAGGGTCTGCTTCACGAGGGAAGCGGTGAGGAAAAACACGATATGAGACATTAATGCATTCATTCATTCGTTTTAAACCTTTTCGTCATCGATGTACGATTGCTTCAATACAATGAAATATGAAATAAAATACATTTCTCTTTCTTGCTACTGATAAACAAACCACGGTGCATAGGACAGTTATGGTGAATAATTTGGAGCTATTTACTAATGTAATTATGATGCACTACTTACCGGTAGTGTCTGGAATCAGGAGGAAAGCATTATGAGGGGGAAAAAAACGTGATATTAGACATTAATGCATTCATTTGTACAGTTTTGTCATCGACAGCATCACTTCAGTACAATGGAATATTGTAAGTAACACCTAACTTGCAAATTACAGCATAATAACAATGTTAGATGCTCTGTTGATGGTAGCTGTGTGTCAGTGAATTGTTTTACTTACAGTAGTATGTTGGCTCATCTGAAAGTAAGAAAGAAAATGCATTATTCGATCTATCCCACCTACCCCCCAAAACAGAAGCATAAGTCAGCAGAAAGGGAACGATAATAGGATACTCGTTAGAAATAAGACAAAAAAAATCCAATCTGTATCAAATCCAAAAAATACTGCATGACTCCGGAACCAAGCCAAACATTCAGAATGCATAAATAAATATTATTATTATTAATAAGAACAATCATTTAAATAATAATAACGCAAATAACAATAATAGCAAACAACAAATCGAAACATCCCAACAAAAACAACAACAACAATAACAAAACCACATCTCCAGTCACCCGAGTGTCCGTCGTAGGGAGGGTTGATGAACACGGCTAACACTTTCTTCTGGTCCTCCCCGTACTCGTTGCGGGCCACCAGCTTGTACTCCCCGTTGTGGATGTGCGTGGGGTTGACCAGCTGCAGGCAGCCGTGGTACTCGTTGTTGGTGGACTCGTGGATGACCGTGAAGATGTGGTCCTGCTCCTCTACCAGGGTGTTCTTGTGGTACCACAGGTACTCGGGCGAGGGGTTGCCTGTCACGCTGAAGGGGATGCACCAGTGGTGGTTGTTCTGCGGGCCCAGCAGCTGCTTGATGGTGGGGCCGACTAGGGGTAGGGGTGTGGGGGGGGGGGGGGGGGGGGGGGGGGAATAAGGGGTTAGGAGGAGGAGGAGGAGGTGGAGGAGAACGATAAAGAGGTGGCGGCAGGGAAGAGAATAAAGGGGAGAGATGAAGATAAAGGGGTGAAGGGGATAGGGGGAGACAAGGGAGGATTGGGGGAGAGGAGGAGGAGGAGGGGGAGAGAAGGAGGAGTCACATAAGAGAGGGCACTGGGAGGTAAACACCGGGGACTAACAACAAGGTAAGAAGCGAGGTAGGACAAAACAGCTCCAGTTGAGAAAGAGAGCGCGAGAGAGAGAGGGGGGAGGGGGGGAGAGAGAGAGGGGAAGAGGGAGAGGGGAAGAGAGAGAGAGAGAGAGAGAGAGAAGGGGAGAGAGAGAGGGGAGGGGGGAGAGAGAGAGGGGAAGAGAGAGAGAGAGAGAGAGAAGGGGAGAGAGAGAGAGTGGGGAGGGGGGAGAGAGAGAGGGGAAGAGAGAGAGAAGGAGAGAGAGAGAGAAGGGGAGAGAGAGAGAGAGGGAAGGGGGGAGAGAGAGAGTGGGGAGGGGGGAGAGAGAGAGGGGAAGAGAGAGAGAAGGAGAGAGAGAGAGAGAGGGAAGGGGGGAGAGAGACAGAGAGAGAGAGAGAGAGGGGGGGGGGCATCTTAGGGTCATTGGAGAAGAGATACTTCTATTTCCCTTTTCTTTGTAGTAAACACTGTTAACATGGGCCACTTGCAGTTTATTCCGATACATGTCTAAAGGCAGCGATGGGTGTTCCTGCAGGGATATCACAGCCATTTTTAACTGAGCCACAACGTTCAGTCAATCCAACGGAAAATATAGAAGTCTGAGACTTCAGATACCGGGCTTGGCCTATCGGACACAGCACCTTTTTCGGGGGAGGGGCGTAGGGTGGAGGCGGAGGGTGGAGGTGAAGGGGGGGGGAGTTGAGGTGGATCCATATGGTCCACTCCTCTTTCCAGCAACCCCCACGACCGCCCACCCTCCTGCTAGGATCTGTGGCAGAGGCGGTTGAGGTCGGTGGGTGGGGGAGGAGTAGAGCGATAGAGATTGAATCGCAGATCATGTTTATGTCAACGCGGTGAAAACACCAGAGAGTAAGAGCCAGCGGGAGGGATTGACAGATAAAGGGGCCGGTCAGCACCACGACGACGCCGGTCCAGAGAGAGGAGGATGCAGGAGAACAGCAGGCCAACAGGAAATCGAAAAGAAACGTTGTCAACGACATTTGCCCGTCGTCGATGACCACAGCAGCAGCAGCACTAATGTAAAAGAAAAAACGAATGGAGCACTCTCTCCGAAACTACAACGACAACACCCATTACAGTAAATAGGACACAACTCTTAATCGCACATAACAAGGTTACAATCATGAATGAGTGTTGGGTTATGAGCAAGGGCCTGTCTACAAGCCATAAAGGCATTGATATTGAAGGTGCTGTAGGTAAGATCCGACAGTTGTAAAGAGAGAGAGAAGAAAAGAGCTAGAGAGCAAGATTAAAAAAATGTAGCAACCAGGAAACATCCCCTCCTTTTCTGCTCCCTCCCTAATGCCCTACGTTTCTCTGCCAGTGACTGCCAAATGTTTGCCATTCATGCACCTGATTGACAGGCAAGATGGATTCCCTGAACCAATCTAAAGGAAGGGATGCCCTGATTGGTCAGAAATGAGCGGGGAGCGGTTTAAAATGGAAAAAGTTCCCACACAGAGACAGGCAGAGTCAAGTAAAAACAGGTAGCCTTTCACTCACTAATAGCTGACGATAGGATACGGCATGCCTTACAAAGGACAGCTCTTAAATCGTAGCTACAGCACCTTTAAAGGTGACACATTATATAACCAAGTGTGAGTGTGATTAGCCATTACAAGCTGTTTTGAAAATTGGCCTCTTCTGACATCACAATTGGGCATGTCGGCCAATATGTATGCTGGATAGATCAGTCTACCAGCCTACCCAGCGGACTGTAGCAAACGTTATACATCTATCCGTCATTCATCTAGGTAGACACGCCCACTTGTGATGTCGGAAGAGGGCCGATTTAGAAAACGGCTTGTAACGGCTAATCACACTCACACCTGGTGGCATAATATGTCACCTTTAAGCGGTAGCCACAGCAACTTTAAGTAAGTAAAAGAGGGCTCCTTACAGAGGACGTTGAGCTGTAGGCCCGCCTCGGTCTGGCCCACCACGTTCTCCGCGCTACAGAAGATCTCCTTGCCGTTGTCTTCGGGTGAGAGCCCCGAGAGAGACAGCCCGCTTTCTAGTTCCGATACATCGATCTGAAACATACACACACACACACACGCACGCACACACACACACACACACACACACATGCACACAGACACACACGCACACACGCACACACGCACACACACACACACACACACACACCGGCACTTCAATGTTTCTTATCGTTTTTTAAATAAGAGAATGCTGAGAACGGACTTTCCTACGAAATTCATGTTGGATTGATTCATGTTTGTTTCTTTGCTCTTGTGGTTAAAGCTGCAATCCCAAAAGTTGAAAATAAATGAATTCAGTTACGATAATTCAGTTCAGTTACTGTATATTTTCCCCCTCTATCCATCTAATATCTATTCATATTTTGTTAGTCTCCTACTCAAAACAAAAACAACCATCTCGTAGTACACAAGTAAACAAGGACTCCTAAATGAGGACTCCTATTTGACTCCTGTAGGTGAAACTACCAATGAACCAAAACACCAGCGAGTGAAGGGGGTTCACCTCGTAGCTGGTGGACAGCATGACAGCATCCAACCTCCAGAGGATCCCGGGGGCCGGGTAACCCGAGGCCTGACACACGGCCTTCACGTCGCTGCCTTTCATCATGGTGACGGTGGAGGGGGTAACCTCCACCTGGGGAAACACTGTCGAGGGGCACGGCCCACGCTGTCATCCACCTTCTAGATCCTCACACATCACACTTCACACTGGAATATATCAGAATTGACTTTATGAATGTTGACCGATCAATTGTTATTAATAACTAAATATATGTCTTTGTGTAGACGCATTAGCCTAGTGCTTTGGTTTTGGGTGGTTGGCTTCGAGCTGAAGCTTCTGGGTTCTAACCCTTCCGTCTACCTTAGCACTGTAACTTAGAGGCATTGGGGTCTAACTCTAAAGTCACAGAGTTATCCTTTAGCTCTCTATCTAAAAGGTTCTAGGTTCTAACCCACAAATATACCTAGAATTCTTTAGCACTGTATCTAAAAGGTTGTTGGTTCTAACCCCAACGTCTCCAGGGTAATCCTTTAGTTTTGCATCTTAAAGGTTCTGGGTTCTAGCCCAAACGTTTATCTAGACATCCCTTAGCTCTGTATCTAAAGGGTTCTGGGTTCCAACCCCCACGTCTACCTAGAAATCCTTTAGCACTGTGTCTTAAAGGTTCTGGGATCCAACCCCAACGTCTAAAGAGGAATCCTTTAGCTCTCTATCCAAAGGGTTCTTGCTCCTAACTAAAGTCATTGTGGATTAAAACAGAAGGTAAATGACTAACTAGTAAACAGTCAATTTGATGACATAGTGTAAAAGATGTCCCATGACGGTTTACTGTAACGATGGACTATATGACTGTATATAAAATAACTGCCGTGTGTTGTTCAGGCCACATGGTCCCATTACCACAGTCCGGGGGAGTGATCTCCATCAAGGACCGCCCCACTCCCGAGTCGTCGATGCACTTCAGGTCCTGACCGTCAGGGTCTTCCTGGAGCCTCAGTTTGATCCACAGGTTCCCACACACACACGCCAGGGGGTTACCAGAGAGGAGCAGCCTGGAACACACACACACACACACACACACACACACACACACACACACAAACGCATGCACGCATGCACGCACGCACGCACGCACGCACGCACACACACACACACACACACACAGACATATAGACAAATACATATATATACGCATACACACGCACATGCATGCATTGACACACACACACACACACAGATAGACACATGCATACATTTACACACATGCACACACACGCACACCCGTACACACACGCACAGACACACACAAACACACATGTGCACGCACACATACACACACAGACAGACACAGACACACACACGTGCACACGCATGGAGAACACACACAAGTGCGCGCACACACACACATACACACAAAAAACAAGCAGTATTGGTATTGAATAATCTCCACATATTCTCACATATATAGATGCTTGAACAAACAACAGCGTTACATGAAAGCTCATACTTACGTGTAATTAGTGTTCAGATTTTGAAATGTCTTCCATGACAGTGTTGATAAGTTGTTGTCTCTGAGATTTCTGAGCAAAATAATGTGGTTGTTAGTGTCTTGCTCAAAATACAGCGAATACATTGCAATATATGGGATAATATGACTTCTTACACATATTGGAGTCTTGTGTTGTTGAAGAATGCATCTGGTGTAACAAAAGTCAATCCAGACTTGATTACTGTTCTGTTGACCAAAATATGAAAGTTTGTTGTATTATTATATGCATACATTTTTTGTGCATCTGTGTTTTTCAAAGTTTGAATCAAAAGTACTTACAAATTCCGTAGGTTTATGTAGTACTTCAGACTGTTGTCATTGATGTCGGACACTCTATTTTGATTCGCAATGTATCTGTTTAAAAAATTATATAAGATGATTAGCATTTTGTAACAGCTGCATGACAAAATGTACTCACAGGAAGGTACTGCTCATACAATAATGATGGAAGGTAAACATGTTAATAATAAATTATGCATGTTAACCAAAGTTTAAAAAGGGACTATTGATTTCGGATAGAGACCGGATAGTGGTCAGTGGGAATAATGTTCGCATTAAAAATAAAAATGTAATGTGATGACAAATCGAACCCTTTGAAATAAAACCTCAGGACGGAAAGGACTCTTCCAATCATCTTTCTCTACCGTCTATGAAAAAGTAAGTACTAGTCTATAGATATAATATATACAACAGTAATTACTATTCTTTACCAATAATAAGTGCTATCATAATTACTTTTTTATAGATATAATAAGTACCATACAAGTAATATTCTATAGATATGACAAGCCATATAGTAATTAAAACTTATTTTACATTGGGCTTATCATAGATAAAGCTATATGATAAGTACTATCTACTTAATGTAGGTTGGAAGGCTGCTATATATACACGTAGTATATACTTATCGTAATATTAATACAGAGAGATATAGCATTAGTTTACATAGATATATATGGAAAATGACAGTGTATGTATCTGTACTAATCTAATGTAACATAACAAGTAGTCATGGATTACAGAGTTCCTGTAAATTCCTGACACACATACACACACGCAGACACACACACACACACACACACACACACACACACACACACACACACACACACACACACACACACACACACAAGCACACACAAACCCACATGCACAGCGATCATGTTCCCCGACAGACTTCACGTCTCTTTAAGACTGGGTTTGTCCTCGTGATTCAGAGCAACAGACCGGGCTAGTTACAGACTTGATGTATGTTGACAGTGTAAGTCAGCCACATATTATTAACGTTGACCCAGCCTACTCAGACAAACAACTGATGTAAATGATTCTAATGAGGAAACTTTACCACATTCTCCTTCCAAATTTGAGATAGCACGGTCCCATTACGAGCCTTCCATGTTTAATCTTGACATGCTTACTGACTACTACATTGACGTTCCCTTCGGGGACCTGATATCATTATTTAATAGAGATAAGACACAGGCATATAGAATGTCAAAAAGGTAGCCACTAGAAACTGGCCTCGATATTCATATATATCCACCCATTTCATGTGGTTGTAACGCTGATACTGCTATTCATAATGACTTGGATATTGACAGCATCCCAATTTCTAATAGGCTACATCTTGCTAGGCCTCACAAGAACAACAGCTTACCAAAGTCCAAATAAGACAAGAACAATGCGAAGAGGCTCAGGATCTTATTGTGTAACAATATGGGTTATAAATCCTGATTGTGTCAGGAATATGGGTTATAAATCGAACCGCTCTACAATGCTTTCCAGTAGGACTAGGAAGTAGGCTAAGTGTCTCTGAGACAGCCCTCCTCGCTGTCTCCTGTTTCTTTATGCTGGAGAGCTGCAGTCCACGTTTTCTTCTTTTTTTTAGGGATGTTGTAGCAAGGATTTAACGTCCTTAGGTGTAACAAATCTACCCTGATCATATTTAAGTACACTCTGTATAAAGCGAGGATGAAGCTGGTACCGGGAAGAGAGAGTCCGTTAATGCGTTGTGATGCAATTGTAGGGTATGCTTAATACGTTATGGGGTTCAGTTGAAGAATGCTGCTGGTGCTTGTGATGCTGGCTGTGATACTGGTTGCGGTGGTTGTGGTGGTGCTCAATATTGTAGCACCTAAAGGCTCTATTAAAATACATATATTCTATTGCTAGCCCTAGAACAGCACAGAACCCTAGAACCACACACACACGCGCGCGCGCACGTACACACACACAACACACACACACACACACACACACACTCACACACACACACACACACACATGGACGCTCCAAGATCGCAGGCAGCCTCACACACTCGTGCATTCTCTACCTCCCCTCTCTCACTTTTACACACAGGCACGCATGTACGTTCAGAAACATAAACACACGAGTCGAGTCGCTGGCGCGCGAATGTCCGCGCACACGCACACACACACGCACGCACACACAAACACGCACACACACACACACACACACACACACACAATCACCAACAAACAGACACACACACACACACACACACTACCTTCCAAACGTAAAGGCTATTCGCGTATTTTCTTACAAACATCGCCAATTGTCGACAATAAACGCTCACGCGTGCAGCCTATATAGGCCTACGTTCGCGTAGCCTACATGTGTTATCATTACCATTTGATGATCTGTATCCTTCTTATTATAATTAATAGGCTATAATTTCTGTATGTGTAGGGTTCTGTGTTGTTATTGACCCCAAGGATGAGCGTTGAGAGGGATTCAGAGACGTGTCAGTTCGATGTGTTTTGTTTTTTTTCTCTCAGACACCTACATTTCGGTGATGTTTTCCATGTCATCCAACGTAAGAAACGGGAAATCCTCGATGCCCGGTACAGAATCAATACAAGCAATCCGCGAGATGCTGCAAGAGCACGATGCGGGGCACCCGTCACCAGACCTCCACAGAACGACGAGCAGAAGGAAGGATCCAAGACGGGCCATTCCACATTTCCCCGCGTCGGTGTCCATCGTAGGTCCCAACGATAAGCCCACACGATACCCCCAGACGGAATGTGCTGGGATTTAATTATTGAGAGAATTTTTTTTTCCCCCACAAAAAAAAACACTTCTTCACCGTCGTTGACCAAAAAAAAAAAAATAGACAGAGCCACAGAGCGGACCACTGTTTGTTAATCTCAAGATGCCATGGAATGGCCTTGCTATAGTCTCCGCAGAATCGCGTTCACACTACCTACTGCATATCGAGGTGTCAAGTGGTCTGTCCTGGAGGCTGGCGTCTCCCTCCGTCGTCTCCTCCGCGCCCCTGCCTTCTCAAAATGAAAAATGATCTTCCAAATGTTTGATGATCACGGAGCTATAAGGTCCTGTGGGTGATTCTTTAATATCCAGTGTGGTGGTGGTGGTGGTGGTGGTGGTGGTGGTGGTGGTGGTGGTGAGAAGAAAAAAAAGAAGAGACTGCACAGTGGGGAAAGAATGCGTGGTGATGTTAGAGAGTGCGTGTGTAAGGGAGGCAGGGTACCTGCATTCGTCTATCGATTATGGTTGAACACGAGCGCATCTCTTATGGCCATCGCTGGAATGGGGTTTACGTAGGATGTCTTTTTTTTCCAGTCCGTTTGACGTGACCGTTTCTAATTAGACATATTTTTATTCTGGCGAGAATTCCACATTTGTAGCGGGCTAGTGGTATAAAGACACCTGCACAATTAGACAAACAAGCCAATGTAGGTCAACCGCTTTATTTAGCGTGTGCAGCCGAGAAATGATGGCAAGGTTGTCTATGTGCCCAATATTCGCCTCTCGCATTTTTACTGTGAATTCGTAGTTTTGAGAGAGCAGCGCCTTTAAACACCCCAACTGTTCTACGGAGGGCGATTAGGGCCTAACGCGTGACGTACAGTTGACGCACAAGACGGGTTGCATCTTAATAGTTGGACCTACCTATAGTATGTCTGTGAGCTCCACATGGGTTTAGCTCTGAGAGGAACAAGAGCTGGGGAAAGAGTCTATTATTAAACAAATAGGCATGCAAAAAATATTCCCCATCACGTTTATTTAACGTCTTATTTTTTATTTGTTTCTGTTTTAAAAGAACAGAATACCTGTTGATTTTACTAGGCTATTGTTTGTGTCTTATGATCAAATTTACTAATCATTGTAAGTAAATGTCATCAATATTAAAGACCTATGTAGTCTATGCATTAGCTCTGGCCATTTATGAAGGTCAATACCTTACATTAGACGATGTTAAAGGATTTCAGTCATCAACATTTGAGTGCTTAGCTTTAATGCACAATATTGCTGTGTCAAAATCACCTTTAATACATGCATTCATATAAAAACAGCCTATGCAGACCAAGTCACTCATATCCTTGATTAGATTTACAATAATACATTTATATGTGCAATATAACATTTCCATGAAATTATAATTGCATACATGACATCAGTTCAGTACTATAACATCAAACCATGTATTTGCTCCAAGTCTATCTATGAGCATGCCAAATTATAGACCTTGTTGTTGAAACCTGATGAAATAAATCATCTAGGGGCAGATTCCTAAAATTCACTGACAATATAAAACCAAAACACAGACGGATAGGACACATGAGCCGTGACACCGCCCGCATGGTTAGTGTCGCTATGGTGACTTGCTTCTGACAAACAGCGCGGACAATGTCAAGTGTCGCTATGGATGCAGATGAAAATATGTACGCAGGGCTTTAGAAACATCAAGAACTGAATTATTACCGTTCCCATGGTAACCCCAGACTATAGAAGGATGAGAGCTTGCCTATATCTCAAAAGAGCATAAAAAAACACGGAAAAAAGGGAGGTGTTGTTTAAAAGAGATCAAGATGGACACCATTCAAAGTGATAGGTGATAGGGTGGGGGCGGAGGGATTAGTAAGACCTCTCAGGCCCCCCTATTTCAACCATTTGAATCTCCAAGTGTTTGTGTGTGTGCGTGTGTGTGAGTGTGTGTGAGTGTGTGTGTGTGTGATGGTGTGTGTGTGTGTGTGTGTTGTGTGTGTGTGCGTGTGTGTGAGTGTGGTGTGTGTGTGTGTTTGTGTGTGTGATTGTGTGTGTGATTGTGTTTGTGTGTGTGTGTGTGCGTGAGTGTGGTGAGTGTGAGTGTGTGTGTGTGTGTGTGTGAGAGTGTGTGAGTGTGTTTGTGAGTGTGTTTGTGATTGTGTGTGTATGTGTGTGTGAGAGTGTGGTGTGTGTGAGTGTGTGTGTGTGAGTGTGTGTGAGTGTGTGTGTGTGTGAGTGTGTGTGAGTGTTTGTGAGTGTAAGTGTGATGGTGTGTGTGAGTGTGCGTGTGTGTGTGTGTGTGTTTGTTTGATTGTGTGTTTGTGTGCGTGAGTGTGTGTGTGTGTTTGTTTGAGTTTGTGTGAGTGTGTGTGTGTGTATGTGTGTGTGAGTGTGTTTATGAGTGTGATGGTGTGTGTGTGTGTGTGTGTGTGTGTGTGTATGTGTGTGTGAGAGTGTGGTGTGTGTGAGTGTGTGTGTGAGTGTTTGTGAGTGTAAGTGTGATGGTGTGTGTGTGATTGTGTGTGTGTGAGTGTAAGTGTGGTGTTTTTGTGTGCGTGTGTGAGTGTGCGTGTGTGTGTGTGTTTGTTTGATTGTGTGTTTGTGTGTGTGAGTGTGTGTGTGTGTGTGTTTGTTTGAGTTTGTGTGAGTGTGTGTGTGTGTGTGTGTGTGTTCGTGTATGTGGATTATTTGGGGGGCATGGGCACGGTTTGGAATCAAGTAAAATCAACAATATGGCCTTCGAAACAATAATTGGTCTATTTGTCTCAAGTTGAACAATAAGCAAGTGTAACAATATTGTATTTATATTGCGTTGTTATAATAAACTACATTTTGAAATCATGATAGTAATAGAGAAGATATAAGGCTATTATAAATCTATCAGTTTCAGGACAATGAAAAAAGGACAATATGTTTTGATTAATATGAAAATGATCTATTCTATAATTCTGTATCGGAAAATACTGAAGTGGGATACTTTGTATTCTCTCAATTATTCAGACTCAATAAAGGACTTTGATCAGAACTGTAAATATATTTGATCACAATAATTAAACCAAGTGTAATGTATGTAGTGCATACTGCCAGGACTGCCAAACAACACATATACCACAATATATATTCACTCATTGCCAAGTTGGGTTCAAGGAAGCCTGAAAATATATAATTTTCAACAGTCAAGTTGAAGGCCCACTGCATATAACTCCTCTGATCACTATGGGGTTACTAAAGGGTCTATCTGGATCCCCATTTGGTTCTCCAATAACAAAGGCTATTCCGCTAAGACTAGACTGTATAAAGAGGTTAGGATGAATGTACATTTTCCTGTTTATTCAAACGCTATTCAACTGATGATATGTTTAGCACATTTAGCCCAATTGTGCTAAAACATATCTGGCAATTTATGACAACTCATAACCCTAACCCTAACCATATGTTTTACGAGAAAAAATAATTATAACTCTTAACAGCTGGAAACACCTGCTCTGATTCAGGGCTTTGTCAAATTCACATTTATAATCTGGGTCTTTGCCATCTCTATAAAACATACACCAGCAGGTAAGAATGTCAGGGGTTAAGTGTCTAAGGACAATTATACTTTTATGAACATCACTGAATCGATAAAAGGGAAATACCATTCAATAATATAAACATTGGTAGTGTCCGGAAATATCGGAAAATTTCCATCCCAATTGAAAGTCCCCTAACTTTTCTTTCCCAACAATAACTGACATCGGTGAGTTGTCCAATCAGAGCAGCAGACGTGCTCTGTGGGATAGTTTGATATCAATGTGGACGGCGCTCGGTTTGCTCCACTGGACGTGGAACAACATGCTCTGTTTTCCGTGCGGACCGTTTTTGCTGACGTAAAGACACACACCGAACGGTATTCTACGACTTCTGAACCAACGAAACGAACGTACCTACGTAACTCCACGCGTTTGACGTCCAACATAGGAAAAGATCACGTGGTGGACGTGATTTTACTGCAGGTTGGTTTATACATGTACTTTTAAATATTACATCATTTACTCAGAATCATTTATAAAAACAGACAATCTATGTTTCCGCTGTGTAGCTTTCTGTAGTACTATGTACCTGTGTATACTGTGCAGCTATAACGCTGGTTGTACTGTATACTGGGTAGCTTTGCACTGGGTAGCTGTGTATAACTGTGTAAAAGTTACTGTGTATAACGGTCACTGTGTAGCTGTGTGCAATGTGTATACTGTGTAGCCGTGTGTACGGTGTAGCTATGTGTACTGTGCGTAGCCTTGTATACTGTGTAGCTGTGCGTACTCTGTAGCTTTGTATACTCTGAATACTAGTAGGTAGCTGTGTATTCGGTGTACGGTGTAGCAACGTGTACAGTAGACACGCCTTGTGAGGCAGAGGCGAGGCTCTCCGCGTCCAGATGACTGGCCTGAAGGCTAACGCCAGTTTGTTGTCAGTGCGCTTATGATCTTTGATTAGGATGAAGGATTTATTACCCAGAGCAGTTCGTGAAGACAGTTAATCCCCTGCCATAGTGCTCTCCAGTTTTACACAAGCACGTTTGGTGGCTGCAGCTACCATGGGCAGGCTAAACATAACAACACGTTGGGTAATGGACTGTCCTGTCTAATAAAAGGTTGTGACATATGGATTATCAGCAGAATATATCCAGACCTGGGATTTGGTTTGTCATAGTTGCGTTGAATCTCATTAGCAAATAAGTTGTAGTAGTAGTAGGAGTAACCAGGCTCAACACTGATGTGACCTGTGTTTCAGGCTGTGTTTTGGTGAAGAGTCATGAGTACTTTTCAAGTTCAATATCGCATTAAAATAGTTCAAGCTATAAGCAGGAAGGGATTAAAGGACATTGCACATTAATCTACATTTCTGTAAATGTGCCAGTGTTAGCAAGAAGGCTAATTTTCAACTGTTGTTGACAGGATCCTTCACTCCACTGCTTAAACGAGACCATGGAGGAAGACCTCAATCATATGGAAGATGAGACTGCGTTCAGCAACACTGACACGAATGGTAAAATGTGTCTTATCTATTAATATTTCCCTATTAAGCCACACATTTGTTTGTGGCTTAATTAACATTTGTCACATTATTGACTATCCCTATATGCTTATTGTATGCCAAAATAAAATGTACTTCTGACCAGGGCGGCAGCCAGGTTTTTGAAATGTTAACACATTTTTAGTTGCCCACAGAATGTTAAGAGACTGTGGTGGACTAGCCAAACCCTCTCTAGTGGGGTCAGCGAGCGTGCCCCCCCCCAACACACACACCAGGCGCACATACACACATTGAACACATTGCTGCCAGGCACGCACCATTTTAACTCATTTTTGGTTATGCCAGTTATGTTGATTATAAAAATTGTTGGAAAAAAATCCAGAGCTCTGGAGCTTTTAAACACACTCAGTTTGTAATCTTGTACTTCATTATTTGATTTTAAATTATTTCCTTCATTTTTTTCTGGATGTGATCAGAAACTGCATCTTCTCTACTCCAAAATGAGGCCTCTTGTTTGCCTGCTTCCATTTTTAACCTTGCATAGGAAAATTATTTTCTTTTACAGCAACAGCTACATCTCCTAGAGATCATCTTTCATCCACTTTGGTCTCCTACACGTCACGTTATATCCGTATTCCTCCAAAAGACGGCTTAGAGTAATGTCATGGCATTTGACCAGTGCGTTGATGCGTACCCATTGGATGTCAACGCTGTCCGTCCTGCACAACACAGCGGCCCGTCCTCCACTCTTAAGGACCGCCCTCCCTCCTCTCACTCCACAGGTGAACGCTTGTCCGAAGCCATGGAGCAGGACGACCTGTCCTTCAAGCGTTCCCGTAACACAGACGAGATGTTGGAGCTCCGGGTGCTGCTTCAGAGCAAAGTAAAGAAGCTCTGGGTGGATCCATACCGCCACCGTCTCTCTTGAGCACACACACCCACACTCTGATTTTGTTTCAGTCTGACTTGTAAAGGGGAAACCCTTCTCGTCTCTCCTCAGAACGCCGGAGCTGTGATCGGAAAGGGCGGCAAGAATATCAAAGCCCTTCGCACAGATGTGAGTAAACAGATGGCGTTGTATGGGGCTCGACAGCTGGTGCAGGTTACTGTGTTTCTAAATATCTATATTTATATATTACACACGCATACATACGTATATAGTGATTCAAGTTATTTTAGATTATCGGGAAGGCATTTTTCTTTGCAACCAAAGTTGTTTTGCCCTGTATTGCATTGCATTTCACTTGTGTGTAACATGGACTGAGTTTTAAATTAAAAGCAAAACATAAACAAGTATATGAACTATAAAAAAAAAAAAACTCTTTATTTCTTCAAATAAAAGTGTTTTAACAACACGCTGTCGGGTAAAAGTACTGTTCATGTACTTGAATCCATTAATTCCCTGAACCATATTGTACACGACTGTTCTTCAGGTGCTTTGTAGATGAAGATTTGTTTGAATTATACAGTGGAAAAATAGCTTCAATAGTACAGTTGATCTTGGAAGATGTGCAAAACTCCTCTTCAACCAAGACCACTTTAGTACATTAAACGGAATGGTTGGCAAGATCTATATGGAATATCTCCATCTTTGACTCGATCAAATATGTACCCTTTCAAATGTTAAATCCTCCAACTTTATTTTAATTTCCCCTTATTAATATTACTCAATAACTCGTGAACTCAAATAAATATGTATTCCTTCTCCACCTTCCCCCCCCTCCCCCCCCCCCCACACCTTACTTACTTTAATTGATTTTGGTTTATTTTTGGCCACCTTCCTCCATTCCTCCTATGATCTGGATGGCCACGCCCCCTTCTGCGTTGCCCCGACGTTGGCCCAACCTGCGCCCGCCCCTGATCGCCCACCTGACACTCCCGGTTGGCCACGCCCATAAACAACCTGCCCCTTACCATGACTACTTGTGATTGGTTTGCCCACTGCCCAATGCCAAACTCCTCCTCCTTCTCCACCACCCACCACCTCCTCCACCACCACCTCCTCCTCCTCCTCCACCACCACCACCACCACCACCACCTCGGCCCATCCAGTACAATGCCAGTGTATCAGTCCCAGACAGCAGTGGGCCAGAGCGGTATGTCCCCCACCAATGCCTCACTGCCTGACTAGCACAGTGAAACACACTTGTCTCTTTGATTACCTGCATTCTCTTAGCATTTGAACGCCTTTGTTATATTTTTGTATTTTACATCGTATAGTAGATAACCCCGACCCCCAACCCCCAACCCCTCCACCCACCTTCTCCCCGACTTGAAAAAAACCAATTCTATATTTCCCCATTTCATCTTCTGTCGTCTTTGTTAAACTGGGGTCGCCTTGCAGCCACTCCAGTACTTTGGATCATTCTCGAGAGCGGATCGTACCATCTTGTGTCCCAGCCTTTTCTTTTCGTTTACAGCCAAACACAGCTGGCCTTTTTTAGTTTTTATTCTTTCCAGTGAGATCATTTAGTCCTGATAAAACTCTTATGGACACCACGCCCCCCCTCCCTTCCTCCCGCTTCCCCCCTTTACCACCTGCACCCCCACTCCTGTCTCCCCCCTTACCAACCTCACCCTCACCCCCACTCCTGTCTCCCCCCTTACCAACCTCACCCCCACTCCTTTCTCCCCCCTTACCAGCCTGCCTCACCCCCACTCCGTCTTCCTCCTTACCAACCTCCCCCCCCCCCCCCCCCAGCTGCGTCATGTCTCATTGTCGATGTCTCTTCATTTCCTTGTGCGCAGATTCCCCCCCCCCCCCCATCAGGTCAGATCAGTGTGCTAATCTGTCACGTTGTTGCTAACCCTCTGCCTCAGCCACTCCCCACCTCCCTGACCTCATAGTCTCCTCTTCCCCGACACTGAGTGAAGCGTGTCCACACTTATTTCTCTTTCTCTTTCTTTTCTGTTTTGAATCGTCCCCCTAATGCCCACAGATACTGGTGGGGGGACAGCTTCACCTCCTCCTCCTCCTCCTCCTCCTCATTTTCTGCCTGGTCCTAGTCCTCCGTCTCCTCTTTGGTCCCCTCCTCCTCTTATTGTTCCTATTTCTCCTCCTCTTCTCCTTGGATCCAGTCCTCCTCCTCCTCCTCCTCCTCTTCATCCTGGGGCTCCTCCCCCTCTTCTATCTGATCCCAGTTCTCCTCCTCTTCTTCTGGGTCCTAGTCCTCCCCTCTTCCTGTTGTTGCTCCTCCTACCCCTCCTCCTCCTCCTCCTCCTCCTCTTCTTCTTGTTTTTGGTCCTCTAACCCCTCCTCCTTGTCCTTCTCCTCGTCTCCGTGGTTCTGGTCCTCCTCCTCCTCCTCCTCTTCTTCTTGTTTTTGGTCCTCTAACCCCTCCTCCTCCTCCTCCTCCTCGTCTCTGTGGTTCTGGTCCTCCTACCCCTCCTCCTCTTCTTTCGGGTCTTGTTCCCCCTACACCTCCTCCTGATCCTGGTCCCCTTTCTCCTGGTCCTCTTGCTATTCCTCCCCTCTGCTCCAGCGTGGTTTCCCAGGGGTACAGCTGTCCATGTCCCCAGCTTTCTCTCTTTCCTGTGTACATTTATTCGTTTTTATATGTTTAATTATTGAATGCATGTCGGCAGCTCGACTGACCGGTCCACTGTTGGGACCCTTTTCAGATCTCTGTGTGTAAAGTTTACAATATACAATATAAAAAACTGTCTGAATCCCCTTTCCTCACGCACCCACCTACATTAATTTTATCGTTGGATTACCTAATCAGCCTTCCTATCACTGGATTATCTAGATTATCTACGTGTTGTTGTTTGTTTGTTTTTTTGCTATGTTTGCTTACCTTCCTGGTCTCCCTGACAGGATCCTCAGTGTGAACGCCAACATCGACACAATAGGAGACATCCTGGTGAAGATCATCCCTACTCTGGAGGAGGTGAGCGATTATGGTTATTCATTGCGTTTGTACTCTATGCCCAATGGTCCTTATTCACCTAGCGGTCGTCTGTGTTCCATCTCGGTTCCGCTTGGTTGTGAATAATTCCCCTTGTCCTAACCAGGTTTCTGGTCATTGACATGTTATACACATACAATTACAATATGCCGCACTGGGGATGTCATGCGAAAAGCAATGTGCATGTAAACATACTCGCTGTGTTGTTTCGTATGCAGTCGTTCTGTCATCAGTATAAGCAATGAATGTACAATTGGATTTGGCGTCCGTCGCTAATCGAACTTCCGTAACCCATTAGTGGCCATGCAAACAAGTTAATGAGTGTGTTAATATCCCACAACTGGGAAACCACTGTAACCTGCCGGTGACTCTGTCTAACCGTGTTTTCGCTGTGCATGTGGAGGCACTGAATGAACCGGAATTGAATGTATCCCAATGCGGTTAGTAGTGGAGAGCCATGCAAGGCTGCCAGGGGAACCCAGCGATTGAGTGGCCAAGTTACAAGTCCTGTGAACATTTCCTTCTGCTTTCTAGTACCAGCATTACAACGGGATGGATTTTGACTGCGAGCTGCGCCTGTTGATCCATCAGAGTATGGCCGGGGGCATTATCGGGGTGAAGGGGGCCAAGATTAAAGAGCTGAGAGAGGTAAAAACATAGTTTCTGTGTTACTCTATTTAGATTTTCCGACCAGCAGAATGTCTTTCGGAATTATTGGCGATTATTTGTAAATTTGGTCTTTAGGATCAAGCTATTTTTATTATTGGCTGGTCTGATCAGGGCATCAGGGGTACATCAGGGTACATTGTTTCTCTGTCTCAATGTCTGTCTGTTTCTGTCTCTGTCTCTCTCTCTTTCTGTCTCCGTCTCTCTCTCTCTGTCTCTGTCTCTGTGTGTATGTGTGTGTGTGTGTCACTCTCTCTCTCTGTCTGTCTGTCTCTCTTTCTTTCTCTCTGTCTCTCTCTCTCCCGCTTGTGAACCTAGAACACGGAGACCTCCATCAAGCTGTTCCAGGAGTGCTGCCCCCACTCCACCGACCGGGTGGTTCTGGTCGGGGGGCGGCCGGAGCAGGTCGTCGAGTGCATCAAGGTCATCATGGAGCTCGTGTCCGAGGTAGCTGGGCCAATCAAATCAGGGCTGTATTTATAGAGCGTCTTCCCAAGGGCTTAACGAGGGAGGCAACACAGCCCAAGAACATGGACCGGGTTCAACATTAAAAGGGAAAACATAAACAAGAGTATGACCTATAAACAACTACGCCAAGTGCTTAAAAGGTGAAGCCACGCAACACTGACACTCAGCTGGTTTACATGAACGCTACCGATCTCAAGAGTCGCCCAGAGATGAACGATTGCTATTCTGTCTGTGCGCTTCTGCACACAGTGTCAAGCGTTGGTGCGTGCTTTGTCCGTGTGTGTTTGTGTTGGGCCCTTTGGGTCTGAGTCATGGCCCTCTGTCGTTCTGCCTCGCCCAGGCCACGGTCAAGGGCCGGACGCAGCCCTACGACCCCAACTTCTATGACCAGACCTACGACTACGGCGGCTACACGGCCGCCTTCGAGGACCGCGGCCGGCGGCCCCCGGCCGGCTTCGCCCCACGGCCCCTGAGGGGCGTCTTCGAGCGCATGGCCCCGCCCCACAGACCGCCGATGCCTGCGCGGCGGGAGTACGAGGACATGAGCCCCCGCCGGGGCCCGCCCCCGCCCCCTCCCCCGCTGAGCAGGGTCGCCGGAGGGGGCCGGGCGCGGAACTTACCCCTGCCCCCCCCGCCGCTGACCAGAGGAGGGTGAGGGGGCACTCTCCCGCCTCGTTGGACCGAGTGTCGCTCTCTGTCCCTGTGTCTCTGTACTCACTCTGTCGGTCTGTCTGTCTGTCTGTGGCTCTCTGTCTCTGTGTCTCTGTACTCACTCTGTCGGTCTGTCTGTCTGTCTGTGGCTCTCCGTCCCTGTGTCTCTGTACTCACTCTGTCGGTCTGTCTGTCTGTCTGTGGCTCTCTGTCTCTGTGTCTCTGTACTCACTCTGTCGGTCTGTCTGTCTGTGGCTCTCTGTCTCTGTGTCGCTGTACTCACTCTGTCGGTCTGTCTGTCTGTCTGTGGCTCTCTGTCTCTGTGTCTCTGTACTCACTCTGTCGGTCTGTCGGTCTGTCTGTCTGTGGCTCTCTGTCTCTGTGTCTCTGTACTCACTCTGTTGGTCGGTCTGTCTGTCTGTGGCTCTCTGTCTCTGTGTCTCTGTACTCACTCTGTCGGTCTGTCGGTCTGTCTGTCTGTGGCTCTCTGTCTCTGTGTCTCTGTACTCACTCTGTCGGTCTGTCGGTCTGTCTGTCTGTGGCTCTCTGTCTCTGTGTCTCTGTACTCACTCTGTCGGTCAGTCGGTCTGTCTGTCTTTCTGTCTGTCTGTCTGTCTTCCTGTGGCTCTCTGTATTTTTGTTTCTGTACTCACTCTGTCGGTCGGTCTGTCTGTCTGTCTGTCTGTCCGTCTCTGTCTGTCTGTCTGTGGCTCTCTGTGTCTCTGTCCCAATGAATCCTAAATTCCGTGCACCATTTGCTTTTCATGTCTCTACTTGTGATTCCCAACTCTTTCCGTGTGCCGTCAATTCCCAGGGGAGACCGGTTTTCCCACGGAGGCTACCACGGCAGCATGGATGACAGAAACAAGTGAGCACGGGGATGCCTCTCACGTGGGCTGAGCATGTTACACCTGCCCCTAAGCCTCAACCAAACTCTGTTTGATGCCCTCAACGCCACTTTTGGTTGCCGGTCAAATTAACTCGTCAATGGTCATCTGTAAAGTAGAAGACGATAGAGAATGCGTCCGACCTAGATTGGACATTTCCTAATCATGGTCTAGTGTGGGACGGGATTGTGTAGGGGGAAAGGTGTTTGACGCCCTGTCAAAGGAGACTAGGTTTGTTTCCCATGTCCACAGCCTCAAAGGGGACATATTATACCACCAGCTGTGAGTGTGATTAGCCGTTACAAGCCATTTTGAAAATCGGCCTGTTTTGACATCACAAGTGGGCGTGTCCACCTAGATGTATGACGGACAGATGAGCAAGGTTTGCTACAATCCACTGGGTAGGCTTGTAGACTGATCTATCCAGCATACATCTAGGTGGACACACCTACTTGTGATGAAAGAAGAGGCTGATTTCCAAAACGGTTTGTAATGGCTAATCACACAACAACCGTATCTGGTCCTTAACGACATGAATCTGAATTCACTGTACGTGGCCTCCGATAAAAGGGAAATGTAGTGGTAAATAGTAACAAGTAACCAGTGGTGGGTCTTTAGTAAACAGTAGTGGGTCTATGATTGGCCAGGCTTCATCCCTGTGTTTCCCCTCTCCTCTCCAGCGACCGAAGAGGCCGGCCGGTAGAGCACTACGAAGGCATGGTGAGTCTCACCGGGCCTGCCTTCCCCCCCACCTGCTGACACCCATGAGTTTACTGGTGTTAGTTACTAGTTGTTTGTAGTAGTATGAGGTGTTTACTTTTGTAAGCTACTAGCTGTCTGTAGTAATATATGAAGTGTTAACTTGTTAGTTACAAACTTTTACTAGTTGTATGAGGTCATTACTTATTAGTTACAGGCTGTTTCTAGTAGTATCAGTTGTTTACTTGTGTAAGTTACTAGCTGTTTGTCATAGTATGAGGTGTTAACTTGTTAGTTACTAGCTGTTTGTAGTAGTATGAGGTGTTTACATGTGTAAGTTACTAGATGTTTGTAGTATTATGAGGTGTTTACCTGTGTAAGTTACTAGCTGTTTGTAGTAGTATGAGGTGTTTACCTGTGTAAGTTACTAGTTTGTAGCTTGGGACTGAGGAGAGAGGGAGCAGAAGAACCAGGATTGTTTTTCTTGTGTAGTAGTAGCGGCACAGCGGCTAGGACACTGGGCATGTACACTTGTCTAGGCCCGCTGTTGCCTGGCAACGGTTGTATCCTTGGTTACCGTAGAGCAGCTAAGTACGTAGTCCAGAGATCAGAAAGGCTAGCAAATTAAGGTGAAACAAAAGCAACGCACGGGCCGGTATCTTTTTTAGGTCAAACTGCAAGTGAATCGTTTTTGGGGGAAAGCAGCAAGGGAAACCAAATTGGTAGATGGTGTTAATTAAATAATTGTATTCAATGTAAATAAACAAGGCAGCAATTCATGAGATGATGATGGATTGAGAGAGGCTAAACTAGTTGAACTTGATTTGACTCTAGACAGGTAATTCTGGGCAGGTAATGGCTTATATAATACGGTAATCCACAAACTACCTAAGCAGTGATGCATGTATATTTGTAAAGAATTATATATGTCTCAGCAGAAAGGAAATGGGTTGATCATTGACCTCACCTTAGTCAATATATTACTCTGGACACACCCACTTATATCAACACTGTGTGTGTGTGTGTGTGTGTGTGTGTGTGCGTGTGTGTGTTCCTTGACCGCTCCTTGACCGCAGAGTTCTCTCCTTCAAAGTAAAAATTAATAATTATCCCTGCTCTACCTTGGGCAGCCCTTTTGTCAAATATTAATCTGTACAATTTCAATGTCTCCTGTAAGCATTGTAAGCAAAGCAAAGTTTCAATGAAAGACTACCTGATGCGTGGGGTTCCCCATGCATCAGACTGATTACCTTATGCATGGGATCCATATATGTCAGGTTCTCAGTCTATACACTTAGTGATGCACATCTCATGATGATGATGTGGGATGTTGTATTAAATGACACAACAATAATATAATGTTAAAAAGCTGTATAATAAATCTACTCCATGCCCTACTAGCATTCTGCACTCCACTTTTGTAGTACAATTTGATTTAATGGATGGAATTTTCTTAGGCCTATTTTGATGATGAGATCATCTTTTTGTGGCTTTAGGACTGTCCTCATTGTATAAAAATAGAATCTGGTACAAGCTCCAATTTACTTATGTTAACTTTAAATTTGGTTCCCTCAAACATCCATCGGTGCTATTATTCGCTGTTAAAGTTAAACGATCAGCTCATCAGCCCACATTGAGGCACACTTCTCATACTTTGTATACAGTCCATATTAAAGGGGGCATTCTTTTGCATCCTAAACCTTTTTACCTCCGTGTTAATCGCTCAATCAATTACGTCACCAATTACAAAAAAGGTCAGCTTAGTGCTAGGCACCACTTCACCCACAGGAGGCGCAAAATCACACATTAACAGCTTTTTCTGTCAATCAATGACTCAGATTCACTCTAAATAGCTTCGGGAGGCCTATCTCTTCACCCCTGATTGACATGCCCCCGCAAATCGATGGGGTCGGCAGTGCATGTGGGCTGGGAATATAACTTTGCGGACTGATTGCACTCCTATTTATTATTATTATTTAGGTTTGTCATGAATTTTCGTTATAATTTTAACTTTTGTTGTTTCTTTCTTCCATGGCTCCTGAATTAGGGTGGAGGTTTTCACGGTGAGTGTTATATGTTTAGTGCCTGCTTACTTTGGGAATGCTTATTTGTTAATTTAGTTCACAGAAACTCTTTCCTTAATTGTTTTCGACCCATCTTTATTTTTTATATGTTTTTTTATTGGTAATAAATGTATTGTATATGTCATCATTATTTCTCATATTATGTTTCTTTGTCAATTATTCCATAGACCGCAATGCCAACTGGGAACCCTTTCAGGCTGGTCAGTGTATATTTATATTTTTAGGGATCAACACTATTTTAAGTGTATTTTAAAAGGGGACATCTCCCTGAGGTTTCCTCTATGTCTGGTCCTTGCGTTCACCCAGGCGGCCGGGGTTCCTACGGGGACATGAGTGGACCAGTCGTCACCACACAAGTCACCATCCCCAAAGACGTTAGTCCCGAGACCCCTTTGAACCGCTTGACGAAATACTGTCCACCAAACAAGAGACCCAATAATCATCACCATTTCTATTTCTTTTAAAGTTGGCGGGGTCTATCATTGGTAAGGGTGGCCAGAGGATCAAGCAGATCAGGTCGGAGTCGGGGGCCTCGATCAAGATCGATGAGCCACTAGAGGGCTCCGAGGACCGGATCATCACCATCACAGGGACCCAGGACCAGATCCAGAACGCCCAGTTCCTCCTGCAGAACAGGCACGTAACCACTGGGGTGCACTTCTTAGACTGCTGGCAGTGGGAGCCATACCTTGTCTTCAAGTGTTTACTTTACAATTGATGTGGAACCTTTGACCTTTTAACCTTGAATCCCATCCCATAATGGAGACAACCAGTAGGTGTTTTTTGCCGGTTAACTACTACCTGTAGTACCTGTACTACCTCTACCTGTAGATCTTAAAGTGAACAACAAAAAACGTATTTGTAATTGTTAGTAAGGGTTATGAAGGTACAGTGTAATACACTGTAATCTCAATGTATTATCGCACAGTTTATGTTTGATTTTGAGCAGCTTTTTAACTCTTGAGTTCCTAAAATGTAATTTATTTTTCCCTCCTCCCCTTTTAAATGCTTTAACAGTGTGAAGCAGTTCTCTGGACGGTTCTTCTAAGACAACCGAGGACGTGGGGGGAAGGAGATGCAATACTGCCATAACTGTTGGGCTCTTCTATCCATATTCAACCTATTCCTTTGTTTGGGATAGACGTTGCCCCTTCCTCTTCATCATAAATGGTCTGCTACGTCGAGGTCAATCTTCAGAGGAGTTTCCCAGCTGTCAAATTACCAGCCTCCACCTTCTGTGTTGGTGTTTTCATTTTACTTTATTAGTTGTTTTTTTACTGGATCCATGTACTGTAATTGGAGTAAACTCACTTGTTTGGTACCTTGTTTTATTTTGTTACGTGTGCCCTAGCACCCCTGTGTTCCAGTAAAGCAGAATGTCATTTTAGTTTCTCTCCAAATTATTTGGTACACTCTCAAAAGACCTTGAGCTGATTCGTTATTTTTTTAATGTTTTTTTAATGAGGTAATTATTTTTGAATATAAACCAAGGAGTAACAACCAAATATTAAATGTATATCTTAAACGATAAATCGATTTCCATACTTTTACCAACAATTGGTCGAACACAAACCTTTCCAATGTTTAGGAAGAAATGCACAAAAATAGGCATGATTTAATACATTGGCTTCTTGTTTGGGAGTATTATGCTAAGCAAATTGAAGACAAACTGATAAAAAGCATTTGTTTTGCATTGAAGGACAAGAAGCTGATGCAAAGGTGTAAATAATCAGTATTATAAGATAATTTGGTCACCATTGCCTCTTTGAAAGAGACCGGGCCAGAAAAGGATGTCTTGTGATATTTTCCCATTATCATATATTATCACTTTACAAATTATTATTTTTTGTTCATGTACATGCCTTACTGTGATTAATACATATACAATCATTGGCTTACAGCTTTTTTTGTTATTGTACTTTTTCTGAATGTAGCCTATTTTCAGTCTATTAAAACTTTTGAAAGGCAATATTGAGGAAGTGTGCGTCTGGGTCAGTGTCTAGCATTGAGGTTTTTTCGTCGACGTCTTCCTCAAGTATTCAGTTCCTGCTACAAGTGAGTAAATACAGACGGTGCAACATTTAATCTAACGTTTCCTGGTCTGTATTTGAACTGGAGATTGACCATGAGATTTATGAGGGGGCCAATTCGCAATGGGTTTTCCCAATTTATACACATATTGGCAGGTCATAAAACACTTTTATGACTTGTTATACGCTTTCTATTTGACTTAATTTTTATCAATATTGCATAATTTTTAACGGTTGAACTCGTTTGTGATATGTTATACTAATTTGCATAACGCATTGCGTTTGATAATAAGTGTACATGGTCGCAGATAGTGCAGGAAGGGTCAGGTTGTTTTTCCCAGCGTTCAGCAGCCTTTCTGGCAGGGTTGAACTGTTCTGCACCGGAAATGTGTTTACAAGAACGTTTCTATAGACAAACCCATCCTGGTGTTTTCCCATCAGAGCACAGCCCCACCGCCTCGCAGCGTCACATGGTCCGGGGCTTCACCGAGACCCGAGCTGTTAGACTGGGATAGGATTTCAATCCCGAACGGGGACGCGAGAAGGAGAAAGCTGTAAAGGAGACCACAGCAGGGAGCCATGGTGGTTCTGCACCAAAACCAGGAAGGATAGACATACACCGAAGTGGGATCCGTATTTTCCTTGTGTTTTTTCTTGTGTCGGAGAATGATTTTGCTAATTAGGAGCCATATGAAGTAAAAGTCCGCCATATTCAGATCACCACGCCCGGACTCGGTTCTCAGGGGTAAAATATTTTGTTACTCTTTTACTTGTTGCTCCGGTTGAAACAATATCCTTTGACCGCTGATCACGACAGTACATACGCAACCATTACAATATAAACTACGCAGGCTTAACGTTACTACTACCACCATGTAATCTTTTCTTCAGCATATTTGACGGAATCATTTTTTTATTGCACTGCGAGTAAAAAAAATATATCTACAATCAGTAAGCCTACATAGCTCTGCATATAATCGCATGCGTGTGAAATATTTGCTGTATCTGATTGAACCAACATTCCAACCAACAGTAACAGGCCCCACTACCTCATCCAACTAGTTAACTGTTTCCAAAAGTTATGACTCTGGCTTCTGTGGGGGCCTGCTGCCTCGGCGAGGAGGCGAAAGAAGCACGTAGGATCAATTATGAGATTGAAAGGCAGCTCCGCCGGGACAAGAAGGACTCCCGACGGGAATTCAAACTCCTCTTGCTGGGTAAAGAAATTACAACCCTACGCAGACGTTTTTTGGTGGTTGTTGTTTTTGTTTCTGTTTGTTTACGATATGATTTCATGCTTTCACGTCCCAATGTATTCAAAGTGTGTAATTATGTTTCCAAATGATTTGTGCTGTGTAAAAAATGGAATTGTGATAAATATACAGTTTGGATGCAAAGCACATTTCCTAAGGAGAAAATGCAATACAAGACGCTGTGGACTTTGTGCATATAAGGCATCCACCGGGGGGCACGGCCTGAACCGGCCCCCTAAAGACCCATGGCCAGAACTAGTCTTCAGAAATTATTGACTAACGCTAAACGGAGCATTACTCAGTGTTCAAAACAAAATGCTTGTCTTCGTCAAACAAAAACGGAAGTGCCAATTAATATCATTAACAGAACTGGTTTATAAACTTGTTGACACACCCGCGTGTATAAACTCAAATATAATCCAAAGGCTGAAACGTTTGGAGTCAGATTCACCCCTTTTGTCTTCATCTGTACCTGGTAAACCCTGCATAAGCCAGATGCCCCCTTTAACGACCGGCCCTGGTATTCACTCTGGATTAAAGAAGTGTCTCGTCGGTTAGTGTAATAACAGCATCCCTCACTTCCACTCAGGGACTGGCGAGAGTGGGAAGAGCACATTCATCAAACAGATGCGGATCATCCACGGCTCCGGGTACACAGAGGAGGACAAGAGGAGCTACACTCGGCTGGTCTACCAGAACATCTTCACGGCCATGCAGACTATGATCCACGCCATGAGCGCACTCCAGATTCCGTACAAGTCCCAACACAATGAGGTAATCCTTCTTCTTTGGGTTCTGCGTCTCTGGCGTCGTCCCCTTGTTATGGCATAAAGCAATTGAATTATAATGTCATGGTTTTAGTAAGCATCAGCTCTCGGCCACTTCGGTCCTGCCAACTATTTCATACATTTTAAAGGAGAGAGGGAAACACTACACAGTAATATGCTTTATGAATAAAGCATATTATACTATACAGCACTACGTTATACAATGCTATAGTAATGTACCATATACTATAGAACATTACATTATACCATACTATCCTTATAAACCATATACTATACAGAATTACATTATACCATACTATACTAATAAACCGTATACTATACAGCATTACACTATAGCATACTATACTAATATAGTATAGTACTAATAATAATATACCATATCATACTATACCACACTACACTATACATTACTGTACTAAAATGTCATACTATACCACCCTAGACTATAGCATACTATACTAATAAACCATATCCTATTATACAGCACTACACTATACCCCACTATACTATACTAATAAACCATATCATACTGTACCATCCTACTATACCATACTATATTATATTATGTCCTTACATTGCATTACAGAAATAGGGTATGTAGCAGAACTAAACTATGCAGGCCAATTCACTTCATCCATTGTACACATCTCGATAGGCCTGGCAATCATAATGATACAACGTTAATCTCATCGAGCCATCCTAATGCTGGGTATACGATCAAAGCACTGCAAGTTGCACCATCGCAGGTTTTATCTCTCTCGCTGTTGGGGGACATCATTCTATAGCACACCATAATATACTATATATACAAAGGGAAACAAGATGGTGTCCTTGAAACAGTGTGAGGAGTTCGGGTGGTAATATTCAATTACAAATAGTTATACTTTTCCAAAATTTTTCATAAAGAGAATGGATGACGTCATATGACAACTGAAATGTTGACACATGCATTCCTGTACTTTTCCTTGTGATGCAATTACACATTTAATAAAATGACATAATCACAGATCTGACAATTGGAAGCCCTATATATGAACAGCCTTCAAGCCTATTGGCGTTAATGTTGATTACTTTCATCTCTTAGCTCCAAGGTGTAGTTGCAGAAGAGCCAACTCCAACAAATCAAGTAAAACACAAACACGGAAATACTGGGCGACACAGTGATTTAGACGCACTTATTCAAAGCAGTCCAACAAAGAAATAACTTTCAGACAAATACCTCTGAGTCACATTCAAGCTCCCTTCTGGAAACGACATCTCATAAAAAAAACTAGTACAAACCAAATTGTTTATCTACATCAGAATGCTACCGACGCCTGCTCTGTTTTTATGCAAGTTGTTAATCACGCCAGATACCAATGAGCAAACCCTGGGCAATGCTAAACCAACAACACTCGTTACACTCGCCACTTATGCTGTGTAACTGTTTCCGCACACACACACACACACACACACACACACACACACACACACACACACACACCATCAGTTATTACTGGATGCTGTAGATTCATGTACAGCCACATACCAGATTATTTTTTGGATCAATTGTACTTATATTTAGGTTATGAAGTTGTCTGAATACTTTGTGAATCCACTGTACGTATATTTAAGTCATGAAGTTGTCTGAATACTTTATGAATCCACTGAACACATATTTAATGTTATGAAGCAGTCTGAATACTTTGTAAATTTACTGTACACATATTTAGTGTTATAAAATAGTCTGAATACTTTGTGAATCCACTGTACATCTATTGAGGTTATGAAGTGGTCTGAATACTTTGTGAATCCCCAGTACATATATTTTGTATCTGAAGTTGTCTGAATATATTCTGAATTCACGGTACATATTTAGGCTTTTAGTTCTGTACCCGCGTTCCTAATCAACACGTATTGTCCTTTTTGTGTTTATTTCAGGGCCATGCCGTAGCTGTGTGCATGGTGGATGTGGAAAAGGTCTCAACGTTTACCCATCCATACGTGGACGCCATCAAGAGCCTGTGGAGCGACCAGGGCATTCTTGAGTGTTACGGACGAAAGAGGGAATACCAGCTTTCAGATTCCACCAAATAGTGAGTTGTGAAATGATGAAGAGAAAATCGACTTCTTATCCTAGGCAGAGTAAACTTCCTGCACTTACCGATTGAGCTGAAATTTGATCCAGTCCAAAACCCCAATGTGACAGTTTAGAAACATGGAAGGACTGAGTGAATTAAAATACTCTACCAGTAGCCACAGGCATGCACAGGATACCATACAATAATATAATATATAGCGGTATATAAATAGGATACTATAGGATACCATAATATACTGTATTAAGGTATATAAAGAGGGTCATATACAACACCATTACATACTATATAGAGGTATATAAACAGGGTACTATACAACACAAAATAATATAATATATATAGGTTTATAAACAGGGTACTGTACAAAACCATAATATACTATATAAAGGTATATTTACAGATCCTACACTCAATTCGCATTAGTTGCTACACATAAAGTAGGGGTGGGAAATTTATTTATTTTTTTTTTAAACTGCTTGTTTGTCAACAACAGAGAAGGGCCATAGATCAGCAGCAATGAAAACCCCAATAAACTTGGTTATGGCATTTGCATTTCTGAATTCCCAGACAGGGGTTGTTGAAATAGTGTCGTGAGCTGGGTTTGCACAGCTCGTTTTTTTTTCCGCAGCAACATCGATAGAAACACCTTGATGGTGCCTTTTCAAATGCGTGTGCTAGGGACGTGCATTTCTGGCAAAAATACTATTCGATATTCGCTGAGAAGTATTCGCTCAATCAAGAACCCCCACGCACGCACTTACCTCGGATACACGCACACACAATGACACAGGGAGGGGATTTTATGATTTGTTTGAAATCAATCTGTTTATTTCAACAACTGCGCCATCAACATTCAACATCAAAATTATTTCAACGTGGGCTTAGGCAGATAGACCTACATGCGCCGAAAACGGATCGCTATTTATTAATTTATTTTACTGAACACAGCCTGCATGACGCTGAACTAGACACGTCAAAAATATAACTTCACACGGTGTGTCTTTTCACAATTTATTTGTTATCAGCATTCGTAGTATTGATCAGCAGAGAAATAATCCGCCAAAGACGTTGACGTCGCTTAGCAACCGAGGAGGCTATTCACCACTGGAAGTTGTGAAGGCCCATGCAAGTCAACGGAGCGTTCAACAGCATTGAGAAGAGCCGTGTAATAAGTAGCGATAGTCACATTCATTATTCGATATTCTACGTGACTCCAACTATTCGACTATTCGACGATCGTTGCCCGCTATGTACGCCACATTTACGTACCGCGGTACACCTCTGTAACCGCTCCGAAGTGCCTGTGCCGTGATAAAAAGCCTATGCCTAATATAAAGGCATATAAATGCAGGCCTGATAGAGTTCAGGCGTGGTGCCTAAATTCAGGCTTGAGCTCGGCCATGTATGTTGTCAAGAAAAGTGAAAATAGGTGAGCGGTGCCTTTTAAAATGTCTAGTCAACACGTCAACCTACCTGACCTTTTGATTGACATGTCTGCCACCAACTAGGCGTAGTCTATATAAGGAAGTATTTTACCTTTGTATGTTTGCACTGAGGATGGTCTGAATGGGACTGAAAACGTTTTGCATGCACTTTGGGTAGCACTTTAAACTTTTATGCAATAAAAACGTATTGTTGCATCGGCTACATGGTGTGTGAGTTCCTCCTTTTATTTTATTGCTCCTTTTATTGTTGTCAAGAAAGGCAACTCTCTATGGTGTCTTCGAATGTAATTGATAATTTCAGGCACAGATAATTTCACTTCCTAAAATGGCATATTATACTGCTTAACCATATGCTACATAAGTACTGTCTTCCTTCCCATGTGCACCAGCTATCTGAATGCATTGGATCGTATCGCGGACGCGGGCTATGTGCCGACCCAGCAGGACATACTACGGGTCAGAGTGCCCACCACGGGTATAATAGAGTACCCCTTTGACCTGCAGGATGTGGTTTTCAGGTAAGCCTTTGAAAGTTTAGTTTTTTAAGGTTAAACTGACCTTGTTCGGCAAGCTCCTATTCAAGCCCCCGTCGATTCAGCATCGGGTGGTGGTGGGGGTGGGGGCGCGGACTGGAGAGTGGTACAGTCATTTCAAAGAAATACATATTTGTGTTATTATTTGTGTGGGGTGTCCTTGGCAACACTAGTGATTGCCGTATACATCTATGTTCAGGAACCATTTTCCCTGCAGTAGATATTTTAAAGGTATTCAAAAAATGTTATACTATTTGTAGTCATTATATTGTGGTTATGGTAGTGGCTGGTGTGGTCCATTCCCCCTAATCGAAAGGTTCTTGGTTCGATCCCTAATGTCAATACGCCACCTGTAGGCAATCGTGAGCAAGATGCTTCCAAACCCAACAACCTGCTCCTTCAGGCCTTGTCTCCAAACACTGGAAGTCGTTAAGGTCTTTTTGCGTCTGGTTTAAGGGGACATATTATACCACCAGGTGTGGTTAGCCGTTACAAGCCGTTTTGAAAATCAGCCTCTTCTGACGTCACAAGTGGGCGTGTCCACCTAGATGTATGTGGGATAGATGTGCAACGTTTGCTACGGTCCACTGGGCAGCCTGGTAGACTGATCTTTCCAGCATACATCTAGGCAGACACGCCCACTTGTGAGGTCAGAAGAGGCAGATTTTCAAAAATGCTTGTAACGGCTATTCACACTCCCACCTGGTGGTATAAAATGTCCCCTTTAAGGAGTCTATGGTCACATACATTAACCTCTACTTTGGTGTTCTTATGTGCTGAATGTTGTCCTGGGCCCTCCTAGGATGGTGGACGTTGGCGGCCAGCGTTCGGAGAGGAGGAAGTGGATCCATTGTTTTGAGAAGGTTACCTCCATCATGTTCCTGGTGGCCCTCAGCGAGTACGACCAGGTCCTCGTGGAGTCGGACAACGTGGTGAGGAGCGGGACCTAATTTCTTCATCCTCATGCCATTTACCAGGATCGTCATACATCCCCAGGCAATATTTGATTGTTGCCCGGACATGTTGGCTGTGACTGAGATTCCGAGTACTTGTTGTAATCATGCACAAAACATCATGTGATATACGGGAAATCGTATTTCTATTCGGCGTTGTAATCAAGACAGAAAAAGGAATCGGTATACCGCCGCTTTAACAGTTTCAACACCCTCATTCCGAGACAAAACCATCCAAGCGATCTTGGATCTTACTAATCTATCTTTGTATCTGCCGTGTCTGGTAAGGAGATCAAGTCCTAGGCAATAAAGAGTCACTTGAAGCTATACCCAAATGACTCTGGATTTCTGTACCTTTCCTCTTCCTGGCCTTCCCCTTCTGCATGTTGACTTTTACAGCTGGCTCAAACATGGCATTACAACGTGGTGGTGTTCATTTCTATGTGGTAGTATGCACTGCATTCCTGCAGGGGGAGCCCTTGAGACACTACATTGAGTCATGCTAATGTCGGTTGAAAAGGTTGTGTGTGTGTGTGTGTGTGTGTGTGTGTGTGTGTGTGTGTGTGTGTGTGTGTGTGTGTGTGTGTGTGTGTGTGTGTGTGTGTGTGTGTGTGTGTGTGTGTGTGTGTGTGTGTGTGTGTGTGTGTGTGTGTGTGTGTGTGTGTGTGTGTGTGTGTGAGATAATGCATACAGAAACACTCCTGTAAGTACTGCTGTTTAATATCTGATCCTTGTTGACGATTCAAATCATTCTGAAATGTTTTTTTATTTATATTTCTTATCATGCTTTTTTTTTTTTTTCAAGAATCGAATGGAGGAGAGCAAAGCCTTATTTCAGACGATAATAACCTACCAGTGGTTCAAGAACTCCTCAGTCATCCTGTTCCTGAATAAGATTGATCTGCTCGAGGAGAAAATCCTCTTCTCTCATTTGGTCGACTACTTCCCTGAATATGACGGTGAGTCATCGTGATAGAAATGGCAAAGAAATAAGTGGAAATTGTACTGTTGTTCAACTGATCTCTGCTGTCCAATGTCCCAGGCCCACCACGAGACATCTTGGCAGGGAGGGACTTCATCCTGAAGATGTTTGAGAACCTCAACCCGGAGCCCTCCAAAATCATCTACTCCCACTTCACCTGCGCCACGGACACGGATAACATTCGCTTTGTCTTCCACGCGGTCAAAGACTACATCCTGCAGAAGAACCTGGAGGAGTACAATCTAGTGTGAGCTTGGGGGGTGGGGGGGGGGGGGGGGGGGGGGGGGGAAGGGGGGAAGAGAGTTGACTTACTCTACTGCTAACTTTAATAAGTCGAATATGGCCATCAGTGACGGGAGGAACTCACAGCATAGCCTGGCCCAGTGACTGCACCGCCCCGCCTCTCCTCTGGTCTCTGATGAGGTCGACTCTGATGAAGAAGTATATCCTAATAATCATTCGGTATGGTCCCTCCTACTGGGGACATAGGTACGGTGCACTGTGACCCACAAAGTCATTTTTAGAGGGAGAGAATTCCAGTGTATGACTTTATAAATGAACACTAGAACAAATATATATATATATATATATATATATATATATATATATATATAATTGTTCTTTTTATTATTTTGCGAACAGGTTGCACACATCCAAAATGTAACCCCAGTACGTAGATTTAACTGCTGTGCAGCGCCACACACCGCTAACCTAAGTTGGTTACGTTTATTTTTGTATCTTTGGGTATATTTAAATGATTTAATTTTTCTATTTGAGGAGTTATTATTGCTTATAACACATTCACTTGCGTACAGGTATTGATTTGCACATTGTACACATTTTTTATTTTGTTTTTACTGTTGGTTTTTGTGTTGCATTATATGTGTTACTTTTACTGTTGGATATCAGATTTGATGAATTTATTTTTAATGTACTTCAAAGTATTTCACCGATGCATTGTGAAAACAGTAAGCTCAACCCATGAGTATTTAAGTTATAATAAATATCACTGATTGTATTGCCAAGTATAATCTTTACAAAGTAATTTCTTTTTAAAAGCAGGATTGTATTTCCAGTCTAAAAACATATCTAAAGCTAAAATGATTAATGTCGCCGCATGACACTGTTCTTATATTGTCGTTTGAAACAGTACATACCAATAATATCTTGTGCCTTTTAAATTTGTATAATTCCTGAGTGTTGGAACTGAAGATAAAGCTGACTTTTATCGTGTTATCATAAATAAGGCGGCGAATGGTGAAAAAGGGAATGAATAAAGTCAAATCAAAATGTTTTTAGCACTACGTGGCCTTTGTTACATGGCAAGTGTCTTATGTGTTAAAGTAATACACCTTTTAAATAAAAAATGGGTATATTTCAATTTTGATTCAAATGTTTCATTAAAGTTCAACAGTTTTTATCCATTATGGTATGAATGGCCTGATATTTTGCTATACAGCATTTGTGAAAACTTCCGTGAATAAAATAAAAAGCCACCGAATTCCTCTAATTCTACAGCCATAGCACATAAAGTATAGCCATAACCAAAGTGATTGGCTGGTTTTTCACGTTTTCTTTCAAATGTTACAAACAGTAGGGGGTGCATATCTGTATCTCACAAATGAAAGGGTGTTGACTCATCACGTAGGTAAAGTTATGCCACTTGAATTGTTCGCATATTAACTGACAATCGACCACCTCATATAGTAATAGGCGTTATTGGCGAGAGAATAGACTTCCGGTTAAGGGATATCCGTTTCCTTTAAATGACTCGGTTATTGTTTAGTCCATTTTTTGTAAAAAACTGCACATTTATTCTCCTTGTCGTTGGTGTTGTTGTAATTCTTGTCGTATTGCCCCGTAGCCTGTTAACTGGCGTAGATTGATCATAGGAAGTATACGACCGGGAATTACGTTCCAGTAGACCGTGATAACGCTTTAATACGTGATCCTCTCCCAGACTACTTGTTGACACATACCTCCATGTCAAGGACTGCCTATTTCCCCGCCTATAAACCAAGGAATGTGAAATACACCTGCCGGGTTTTTTTTATTAATTTGTATTCATTATTGACGTAAATGTCTCACCCACCTCGAGGACGCTTTTCTTGGACGCTTCGGTTGAAATATCTAGGCATCTTGTTAGCTGTGACATTACTTTAAAAATATACTATCAATACCAACCCCTCAGCAGCACTCTACAGTTTAAAATGGACGAATGTTGTATGTCTGCTCAACAAAAGGAACAACACAGGATACATGTTGAAATACAAAGAATGCTTCGTCGTGATGAAGAGAAATCCCGCCGTGAAATAAAGTTGCTTCTCTTAGGTAAGTCTGCCGTGGGCTCCGGTGATTGAAGTGGTCGCCGAACACATTTTGGACTGGTTGACTTCCGCGCATTGACTGATGAATTAATGCGTCTTAGAATCTAGATGAAACTTTATTTTAATATTTTATTTATTAAAATGGTATAATTTATTTAATGTGAAATACAATGGTCAATGCGAATAAATGCATTTATGCAAAATCAATAGAATATTCGTAGAGGCCTGTAACTACTTACCAGAAATTTAAAGTATGCAAAGTATGCAGTTTGCATAACAAATGTGCGAAGACAACTTCTAGAAGAGGCTCATTTTATTGGTTATTGTTACATTTTATTTTTGCAACACCGTGTTTGTTGACTACATAATGATGATTTGATAAGTGAAGCTTTCACTTATAAATCAATTATTGCCCTCTCGAGGCGCGTAAGTCAAAGTCAAAGTCAAAGTCAAATTTATTTGTATAAAACAGTATCAGACAAACTGGTTATTCAAAGTGCTTTAAAATAAACAATAAAATGGAAAGAAATATATATATATAAACAAATTAAAAATATATAATATATATAATTATTCAAGCAACAACAGAATAAAACGAAACAAAAACAAGATTAATTGAAAGCAATAGAAAATAAATGTTTTTTTAATTTATTTTTTAAAGTTGTTACAGAAGGGGCAGATTTCATTTTTGTTGGTAGTTGGTTCCAACAGTGGACAGCACAATGTCTAAATGCCATTTCACCCTGCCTAGACCTGACTCCAGGCACAACCAGCTGACCAGTGTCTAAGTGACCTGTTAGGTTTGTTATAGATAACCATATCTAATGTGTGTGTTTGTGTGTGTGTGTGTGTGTGTGTGTGTGTGTGTGTGTGTGTGTGTGTGTGTGTGTGTGTGTGTGTGTGTGTGTGTGTGTGTGTGTGTGTGTGTACGTATATGCATGTATGTCCAAACGTCCTATTTCGGGCGCGCTTTGATCCTTGTCCATTTTTTGTCTTCCGTATTTCTCTGATGGGCTCAGGGACCGGGGAAAGTGGGAAGAGCACTTTCATCAAGCAGATGAGAATCATCCATGGATCTGGATACACAGAGGCGGAGAGAAGAGGCTTTGCTCGTCTCGTGTTTCAGAACATGGTCACTGCCATCCAGGCACTGATTAGCGCCATGGGGATGTTACACATTGACTACTTTGACGACAATAACATTGTGAGATACTTCTTCGTAAAATGTACACACTCAGGCTCCCACTTACGCACACATGCACTCACAATTATATTATTATTATTGCTCCAGGGACTGTAATCCCACGTACACAGCTCATAGATCAGGAAGTTAGAGAACAGAAATTGCGTTGCGGTAGACCAGGATAACGCTACGCTTGATGATAATTCTTGATCTCTCAGCCTGTAGGTTTATAGTCTGTGTGTATGCCAGGTCCTGGCAGAGAGGCTGAGCCAGCTCCAAGCAGGCCAGGTGTCTGCTCTGGAGCTCTGGCAGGTGGACGCCATCCGCAGGGTGTGGAGCGACCAGGGGATCCGCAGAGGCTTCCAACGCAGGAGGGAATTCCAGCTCTCTGACTCCGCCGAATAGTGAGTTATAATAGCCATGTCATGGAAATGAGAATGGGGTGTGTGTGTGTGTGTGTGCGTACATGTATACAGTGTGTATACATATAAAGTGGTGTGTATTGTCATAGATAGTCACACTTAAGTTGAAGACAGATATCTGATTGAATAGAATAGTTGAACGCAAATCTGTAAACGTAGAAAAAGTGTTACGGCTCCAAGTTGTAAGCTGTTTACGTCTAGGGGGAGTAGGGGAACCATGACACATATTGACGTCAAACTGACTGGAGGAACAAAAGCACGCCATTAACAGAGAACTAATACACAGGTGTATTAATTAGGAAGAATGCGCCAAGGGGTATAGGGAACTATAAGAGGAGCCAAATCAAAGAAAGCAAAAATAAAGTGACAACTACTAGTGAACACACGCAACCTAGGCTAATACATACAGAGGGCTGCCCCACTTCTAACCTGATGTGATAACATAGGAAAACTACGTGATGGTAGTGTAAACTCAAGGGTATCTTACCTATTCACCTTAACCCCTGTGGCGTACCAAGCACACAATCAATAACTGGCCACGACACATCAACCAAACAGACAGACAATGGAGTGGGTTACAATCGAGAAACAGTTGCAAGTTATAAAGGCCTGATGGCACTAATTGGCAGATGGACAGCTCAGATTGGACAGGGGGTTGGCCGATGGTGGAGGAACAGCCAACGGCGTGACACCTACAGAGAACGAGAGGGGAGACAAACACATCTGCGCAACTGCGCCGCCATAGCCTCTCTGGCGGCACAACCATCGCTGGGTGATGTGCACCGCTTGGGATTTTAAATCATGGCAAGAATTTGCCAGAGACACCCAATTCGTAACATTCACAGTTCTACAAATACAAGGGCTTTCATCAGTGGGCCGTAGGCTCAGCATATTGTAGACTCATTGGCGATAAATATTGACTCAACCGACAGTTATTTACATGAAAGTTTTAAAATTGGAATTAGTACACATAGGTAAACATTTGAGGTAGCTATAGTCACAGGGATTTTAATTTAGTGAAGTGTATAGATAAACAAAAGTATGCCTTTAAATTACGTGTATATATTTGTATATATATATATATGCATGGAATTTAAAGCCATTCCTTTGTTTATATAGGTACTGTATATATATGTATTATAGAAGTAATATATAGCCAAACTTTGTTTGCAATTGTTATATATAATTGAATGTATTTATTTTATTATATAACGCTATATATTTATACTGTATACCAAACTGTCACAGCAAAAGTATGGCTCCAAATGAGCATCCTTTAAGCTTCCTTTGAAAACAGTGTAATTTTCCTTTCTGTGTTTTTAATTAATGAAGTAAGTAACCACTAGACTACCCTGTCCGCTGTCTGTTTATGTATTTGTTCTTCAGCTACCTGAGTGATTTGGACAGAATCACTGCTCCGTCGTACGTCCCCACGCTGCAGGACATTCTACGAGTCAGAGTGCCCACCACGGGTATCATAGAGTACCCCTTTGACATGAAGAAAGCTATTTTCAGGTAAGTCCCTTCAGGCCACGTCCCACTTCACATTCAAGTCCATTTTAGTCCAGTCCAAAGCCCCCCACCCTGACCATAACGAAAACTGAAAAACAGAATGAAACGATTCTCCCGAACCCGCGCCCCCCCCAACTCAAGCCACCTAGCCGTCAGAGCTACGTTATAGACACCAGGTGTTGGACTCACAGGAAAATGAAAGCGAGCGCCCACCTGTGCTAGATAAAAAGCATAAAAAGCATAAAAAGCAGAAGACGGTGTTTGCCTGTGAAGGTGATGGCAAAGGCCGTCTACTGAACCACCTTTTAAACCCAGCTTCGTCGTTAGAAGCTGGGTTGAGCTGGGAGACGCGATTCACTTGAAGCAAAGATGAGCAGTCATGATAGCACCAATGGGAATTATAACTGTGTGTTCTGTCTGTGTATATTATATAGCAAACATTGATACACATTGAACACACTGACACACAAAAGCGACTTACAAGAAGTGCATTCGACCATGAAGCTACAACCCAAACAGTGCAGGATTCATGGGAGAACTGTTACGCAGCAGGGCTCCAGCGACATCTTAGCGCTATACTTCGGCCATGAGACAATTTTTGTCTCATTGAATTCAGGCGGAGAGTGGTTCTGTTGTACCGCTAGTAATGGCGTTTTTGCTAGTTATTTTGTCTTTTGGCCATTCAATTACGCACCTCATTTGGGTTCCCACCTTACCCCATACCGTAACAGAGTACATTATTCATAATTAGGTCTACCTAAATTCCTCTTTTCTATGGGTCATTTGATACAGGATGGTGGATGTGGGAGGCCAGCGTTCGGAGCGGAGGAAGTGGATTCATTGTTTTGAGTCCGTAACCACCGTTATTTTCCTTGTTGCCCTCAGCGAGTACGACCAGGTCCTCTTTGAAAATGCGAAGGAGGTAAGGGCAAAGACATGTTTTGTTTCTCAGACTTGCGCAAGTGTTTCTTTTAAATGTTTAAGAAGAGAGGAAGTCGATGATACTTTTCATCCTGTCCAGAAGCTTGGCTGTTGATGGATGATTTCAAGCTATTTTCTTGTTTTTGATCTTCTCAGAATCGACTGGAAGAGAGCAAAGCTTTATTCAGGACTATTGTCTCCAACCCCTGTTTCCAAGAAACCCACTTCATCCTCTTCCTCAACAAAACAGACCTGCTGGAGGAAAAGATCCCGCATTCCCACTTGGCGGACTATTTCCCCATGTTCAGAGGTCTGACTCTGTTTTTTTCAAGTTGGTAATAATAATAAAAAGTCTGCGGTTGGCAGGCAGGAAGACCGGGAAGACCTGCTTCCAGAACTCCTTGGTTGCCTATGATTGCCTTGGTTGCCTCGGTTTCGGTAGTCAATAACGCGAGTCTCTTCTACGTCATTCACAAGTCGTCTACAACTCTTTCACCCAGGGCCCCGGGGAGACGCTGCTGCAGCCAAGAAGTTCATCCTACAGATGTATACGGACCAGCACGCCGACCACATGAAGACCCTCTACCATCACTACACCTGCGCCACGGACACGGAGAACATCCGACGAATCTTCGTTGACGTCCAAGACATCGTCATGAAGATCAACTTCAATCAATTCAACTTAACATAGTGACTGAGAAAGATTGGGAGTCGTTTTTTGTATTTTTTTAGGGGGGGGGGGGGGTTTGTGCAATTTGTTGCAGATAACAGAGTGCTGATTATGTGTTTCATTAATGTAACAACATGCCAAAGCCGGAAGCCACTCGATGACAGAAGGAAGCTGTTGAGTCAGCAAAATCATTTTGGTTTAGAAAGTGTGAAATGAATGTAGTCATGTTCAATAGTAGGCTACCAAAGTCTAAAAGCATCTTAATGGGTCTTACCGAAGTTAGTGTAAGGAGTCAGAGGGAGTTAACTCGTCCGGGTTTGTCTATGTCGTGTGACGTATGCTTCGCCGTCCAAGCCCTTAGTCAGCCTTATCCGAGGAGTTGTAAGAATGCACTACCTGCTTTCATTTATTTATTAATGACGCCCACGGGGAAAGATAGGGACCTGCATAGAGGAGAAAATTTGATACAATAGATATAATCTAAAAGTATTTTTATCATCTAATGCAGCTTACAATGTTAAATTTCAATGTTAAACCCTCCCTACACTAATATACATTGGTTGTAAACAGTTTAGTTACAAAATGGTTCAAAGACAATTGATTTTACGTTTGTGGTGGTTTATGTTAGTTTGCTACTGATCGTTTTTTGCCTCTAGAGTTTGGACTGTTGGAATCAGTGGAGTGTCAGCATTAATTTAATATATTGTCAGATTGTACTATTTTGAACTGATTGGCTGATTGGGATATGCCTGAATGCGGGTATTTCAGGAGGTTTGTCTGGAGAGTTCAAGCAATCTGATTGGCTGGGACTTTTGAGCGATCTGATTAGCTGGGGTTTCGAGTGATTGATTGGCTGGGGATTTTGAGCGACCTTATTGGCTGGGGAATTTGAGTGATCTGATAAGTTTGGGATTTTAAGCATCCGATTGGCTTATTGGGATTTGCCTCGATACGTGTAATTTTGGAAGGAACTGGTTTGCTTTTGATTTTGAGAAATGTCATTGGCTGGGAATTTTGAGCGATCAGTTTGGCTGGGGTTTTTGAGTAATTTGATTGAGTCATTTTGGGAGGAAGTCGTTGGCTGGTTGAGATTTGACCGGATATGGGTCATTTCGGGAGGATTTAAGGCCTTGTATTAACGAGACATCTCGTCACTGGTGATGCTCACACGTGTTCCTGACAGCGACCGTTCAGAATCTTAACGTTCTTAACAGCAGGGTTTTTTTATCCGAAAAAAACAGTCAGAAATAAACAGAACTTAGTATGATCAGTTTCAAGTTTGCACGCCTTTATTTCCTTGATCCTATCACCTACTATCCTTTTGCTTTTATTTATGAGTAGCACATTGTATTGCCACTGTATGGAAGGCTACTCGCTCTTATCTAAAGCTGGTTTACCAGTACAAAACGTTTAAAACTGAGCAAAGTCAATGCTTACAGATGGTTACAACGTCAATCAATAGTAAAGCATGTGATATGATGGTTGATTCTTTTATATTGAGTAAAACGTTCATGTTCCGCCATGTTCATTTGCGTCACTAATAAACAATGCGTCACCAACTGGGCAACTCTTCTATCAAAATCTGGCCCCAGTTACCAAATGGAAGTAGAACAATCAGAGCACCATGATAACACGATAACTTTCCAACATCGTGAAAACGTTTCCCCATAATTCCCAGCGATGTGAACGCGCCATGAGATTTCGAACAATCTGTTTGGATCAGCAAAAAATGTTTTACATTTAATTTTATTATGTTTTATTTAATATTATATCATATTTATCATTATATTTTAAATGGTTTCATCTTCTGTTTGAGGATTCATGATTGCTTTTAACACATTCACTTGCTAACAGGTATTGATTTGCATATTGCACTTTTTGTTTTATTTTTCGCTTTTACTCTTGGTATTTCTGTTGCATTATATGTGTTACTTTATTTTTATTGTATGAACTGCCAGTTAATGTAATAATGTAAATCAAAGCAGTTGTTGAAAGTTCCGTATTATAATGATTAGCCACCGCACTCCTCTACTCCATCACCTAATCCTCTATAGCCTACCATGGTGATCGGCAGGTTTTTCCCGTTTCCTTTCTACTGTAACCTACACCAGCGAGTGCATATCTGTGTCTCACTAACAAAAGGCTGTTCCCTACTCATCCCCTAAGTAACAGGTTTTGCCACATGAATTGTTCGCATATTAACTGACGACGGAACGACTTATACAAATGGGTGTTATAGGCGTGAGAGAAGACTGTCGCTAATAGATATCCGTTTCCGCTACATGATTTTGTTAATGTTTTGTTAACATGTTCATGAGAACTCGACATGTATTCTCCTTGTAGTTTCTGTTATTAATTTTTGTCATGTTTTTATTCTTATCCACCCGGAGCTACTTGTTCACTGGTGTGGACAGCTCATAGGAAGTATACGACCGACAATTACGTTTCAGTAGACCGTGATAACGCTACAATACAGGATCATCTCCCAGATTGCTTGTTAACGCATACCTCCAAGCCAAGGACTGCCTATTTCCCCGCCTCTTGACCAAAGAATGTGAAACTCACCTGCTGGTTCTTTCTTTATTGACGACTGAGAAGAATGAGGAAGAATTAATGCCTTTGATGACTCACCCAGCTGGAGGAACTTTTACCGGACGCTTCAGTTGAAATATCTAGCCATCTTCTTATTCGTGACATTGCTTTAATAATATAGCCCTATTATAACATACCTAACCCTCAGCAGCACACACTACAGTTTACAATGGGAGAATGTTGTATGTCTGAGGAGAAAATAGAACAACGCAGGATACATGCTGAAATAGAAAGAAGGCTTCGTCGTGATAAAAAGGAATCACACCGAGAATTAAAGTTGCTTCTCTTAGGTAAGTCTGCCATGGGCTCCGGTAATTGAAGTGGTCGCCCAACACATTTTTGACCTCTCTGACTTCCACGAATTGACTGAGGAACTAATGCGGCTGAGAATCCAGATGAAACTTAGAAATGTCTTTCATTTATTTAATGTGAAATGCAATGGTCAATGCGAATATATGCGTGTGTTTGTCTGTGTGCACGTGTGTGTTTGTGTGTGTGTTTTTGTGTGTCTGTGTGTATATATATATATATATATATACATATAGGTGTGTGTGTGTGTGTGTGTGTGTGTGTGTGTGTGTGTCACAACAGGTTGGTTACAAACGTCATATTTCTAGCACACTTTGATTCTAGTCCTTTTTTCGTCATCCGTATTTCTCTGATGTGCAAAGGAACCGGGGAAAGTGGGAAGAGCACTTTCATCAAGCAGATGAGAATCATCCATGGATCTGGATACACAGAGGCGGAGAGAAGAAGCTTTGCTCGTCTCGTGTTTCAGAACATGGTCACTGCTATCCAGGCACTGATTAGAGCAATGGAGATGTTACACATCGACTACTATGACGGCAATAACATTGTGAGATACTTTTGTAATTTCTTTGTAAAAGGCACCCACTCATGCTCCCACATACGCACACACCGTCCATTCCATAATATTTGAGATGAGTTGGTGCTTTTAGGATGAGCCTGACCTTATCCTAACCCTCATCCATTCGGCTCAGTCCAAGCAAGACTACAGTTGGTTTAAACTTATTTTGTGGTTGCCATTCATTCCATTAGCTTTGAGAGGAGTTGGGCTTAGTTTAAGGGTCAACCTCCGCCAGGGCTAAACCTTGTTCATTCCCAGTGCAGTTATTGTACGATTATATTTGGGTTATTATAATTCCTTCTGTTTTCTAGTCGGTCCCTAAGTCTTTAGAGGGGGGACTTAGTGGAAGGGTTGGTTCAGCCTAGTCTCCTGAGTGAAACTTTAGATTCAATGATTTTGCCAGTTTGATACTGCAATCGTGAACGTTCTCTATCTTAGGATGTAAATCAGACAACATTTTTGTTCAACTCGGCTCCTCTCACAATGTAGACGTATTCCGAAACTGGGCAGTTGGCCGTCAATTGAAGTCCATTATATTCTTATCGTGTGTTTAGCAGCTCCCATAGCTGTATCTTGGTTTATCCATCACAAGTAAGTGCACATGAACCACTCTGGTTCGGTAGCTTTGTAAAATCGTGCCAGAAAACAAACACATCCACATGTTTTGATTATGTGATTCTACACACCACTGCGCATGCTCACGGAGGCGCGCAGTTAGACATCTGTGTGACGACAGTGTGTGTGCAGTAGCCAGGGTGAAACTTCTAAATTCTGAATGCACAGCGACACTTCAATAAGTTGTGAGTGTAAGTGTAGGAGGGTGTGTTGTTTAACTGATATCAATGAGCGTTCTGTGTTTACACACCCATGCACATGCTCACGGACTGACCGACAGTGACTTGGAAGCCAGCAGTTAGAATTCTTGAATGTTAAATGTCCTGATCATGAGCACATTGGTGAATTTTGGATCAAAATGTGTATTTGGTTTTTTTCTTCGACTCACCAGTTGCAATGGACTGGCTCAGTGGGGAAAAGTGAACCTCTGATCTTTTATACACTTTTAGTCTCCAATTTTAAGTTTTAGCTGTGAAAAGATTACCAAGGTCCGGACCTCAGTGAGATCATAACTGGCTATGGGCATGTTATGAGCTCATAGGAAGTAAGAAAAGGGAAATTGCGTTGCGGTAGACCAGGATAACGCTACGCTTGATGATAATTCTTGATCTCTCAGCCTGTAGGTTTATAGTCTGTATGTATGCCAGGTCCTGGCGGAGAGGCTGAGCCAGCTCCAAGCAGGCCAGGTGTCTGCTCTGGAGCTCTGGCAGGTGGACGCCATCCGAATGGTGTGGAGCGACCAGGGGGTCCGCAGAGGCTTCCAACGCAGGAGGGAATTCCAGCTCTCTGACTCCGCCGAATAGTGAGTTATAATAGCCATGTGATGGAAATGAGAATGGTATGTGTATTTGTATGTGTCTGTACCAGATAGACACGCTCGAGTAAAAGTACGGAAATCTTAGTTGAAAGTGAATCGACCTAAGTGAAAGTCATAAAAAAGTATTTAAAAATAAGCTCAAATAAAGTAGCTTAAATCAATTGCTCTTAAAGGGACAGTCTCAAAGATCACTGTTTTGTTCTCTTTGGCGCCTCCTACTGCAAAGAAAACACAAATGTGCAAGTGTGCCGCCACAATCACAAGTGAGGTAAAGTAAATAGCGAGTCTGTTGCAGTAGTTCTGCCATACCCTCTCTGGCGGAACGACCAGCGCTTGGTGATGGAAAACTCATGTCGAGAATTTCGCCACAGAAACCCAATTTGTAACATTCACTACAAATGCAAGGGCTTTCATCAGTGGGCCGTAAGCTCTAACACCATTTTGTGACCTCATTGGACGATAGATTGTGACTTTACTGACATTCCAATCAGGAGAGATTCGTTTTTAAAATGAACCACAACATTTATTGAAAACTACACATTTGGCGATTAGACACCATTGAATTCCTTCATGGGAATGATCGATCAAGTCTGCCCGGAGATGACTTCTACCCTGATGGCGTCTAAACGCTGGTGGTGGTGGCAACTATGGCTGGAGAACCTGCCTTGAGGGACACAATCCGATCTGAGGGAGAAGACAGGAGCTAAGCCGAAGGAGAAGTGGATGGAGGAGGGCTGCAACAAGTCACAACAGCAGATATGAGCAAGGCTGAGAAGTATATACAGTGGGGCAAAAAAGTATTTAGTCAGCCACCAATTGTGCAAGTTCTCCCACTTAAAAAGATGAGAGAGGCCTGTAATTTTCATCATAGGTATACCTCAGCTATGAGAGACAAAATGAAAAAAGAAAAATCTAGAAAATCAAATTGTCAGATTTTTAAAGAATTTATTTGCAAATTATGGTGGAAAATAAGTATTTGGTCAATAACAAAAGGTCATCTCAATACTTTGTTACATGCCCTTTGTTGGCAATGACAGAGGTCAAACGTTTTCTGTAAGTCTTTACAAGGTTTTCACACACTGCTGCTGGTATTTTGGCCCATTCCTCCATGCAGATCTCCTCTAGAGATGTTTTTGGGCCTTCGCTGGGCAACACGGACTTTCAACTCCCTCCAAAGATTTTCTATGGGGTTGAGATCTGGAGACTGGCTAGGCCACTCCAGGACCTTGAAATGCTTCTTACGAAGCCACTCCTTCGTTGCCCGGGCGGTGTGTTTGGGGTCATTGTCATGCTGAAAGACCCAGCCACGTTTCATCTTCAGTGCCCTTGCTGATGGAAGGAGGTTTTCACTCAAAATCTCACGATACATGGCCCCATTCATTCTTTCCGTCACACGGATCAGACGTCCTGGTCCCTTGGCAGAAAAACAGCCCCAAAGCATGATGTTTCCACCCCCATGCTTCACTGTAGGTATGGTGTTCTTTAGATGCAACTCAGCATTCTTTCTCCTCCAAACACGACGAGTTGAGTTTTTACCAAAAAGTTATATTTTGGTTTCATCTGACCATATGACATTCTCCCAATCCTGTTCTGGATCATCCAAATGCTCTCTAGCAAACTTCAAACGGGCCTGGACATGCACTGGCTTTAGCAGGGGGACACGTCTGGCACTGCAGGATTTGAGTCCCTGGCGGCGTAGTGTGTTAGTGATGGTAGCCTTTGTTACTTTGGTCCCAGCTCTCTGGAGGTCATTCACTAGTTCCCCCCGTGTGGTTCTGGGATTTTTGTTCACCGTTCTTGTGATCATTTTGACCCCACAGGGTGAGATTTTACGTGGAGCCCCAGATCGAGGGAGATTATCAGTGGTCTTGTATGTATTCCATTTCCTAATAATTGCTCCCACAGTTGATTTCTTCACACCAAGCTGCTTACCTATTGCAGATTCAGACTTCCCAGCCTGGTGCAGGTCTACAATTGTGTTTCTGGTGTCCTTTGACAGCTCTTTGGTCTTGGCCATAGTGGAGTTTGGAGTGTGACTGTTTGAGGTTGTAGACAGGTGTCTTTTATACTGATAAGGAGTTCAAACAGGTGCCATTAACACAGGAAATGAGTGGAGGACAGAGGAGCTTCTTAAAGAAGAAGTTACAGGTCTGTGACAGCCAGAAATCTTGCTGGTTTGTAGGTGACCAAATACTTATTTTCCACCATAATTTGCAAATAAATTCTTAAAAAATCAGACAATGTGATTTTCTGGATTTTTTTTTTTCATTTAGTCTCTCATTGCTGAGGTTTACCTATGATGAAAATTACAGGCCTCTCTCGTCTTTTTAAGTGGGAGAACTTGCACAATTGGTGGCTGACTAAATACTTTTTTGCCCCACTGTATATATGCTGAGTTTGTGCTGAGTTTGGCACAATTGCCCCTGTTTGTACAGGGAAAGAGGTTTCAGATTTTTTTGACGGAACAGGGGGGGAGATCTACAACGACAGTGTGAGAAACCAGAACAGATAGATCGATGAGAAATAGAAGGGGGATTTTGTCTTGTTGATTTGATTTAGCTACATTTATTAACATACACTTTAAGTATGAAAACTATTTATCTGGAATAAAATGTACCTAAAATGTACCTATTACAAGTAGAAAGTTCTTATAGTTAAACATACATTTGTATGTTTAACTATAAGATACATACATTTGTACTGTGTAACATACTATCAGAGTGAAAGCATGGCTACAAATAAGCATTCTTTAAGCTTCCTTTGAAAACAGCGTAATTTTCCTTTCTGTGTTTTTAAATCATTTAGTAAGTAACCCCTAGATTGCCCTTTCCGCTGTCTGTTTATGTGTTTGTTCTTCAGCTACCTGAGTGATTTGGACAGAATCACTGCTCCGTCGTACGTCCCCACGCTGCAGGACATTCTACGAGTCAGAGTGCCCACCACGGGTATCATAGAGTACCCCTTTGACCTGAAGGTTGTTCTGTTCAGGTAGGTCCCCTTTTCGGTCTGGTCACACTTCACATTCAAGTCTATTTTATTTGTATAGCTCTTAAGTGATAGTAATCACACTCAGACCTAGTGGTATAATATGTCACCTTAAATCCCAGTTGTACGACATTGATTTGATGGACTTACAGTAAGTGTCTTCAACCATGAAGCTACTACCCAAATAGTGCAGGAATCATTGGATTACATTATTCATAATAAGGTCCACCTAAAATGCTATTTTTGAATGGGTGTATTCTATGGGTCATTTGATACAGGATGGTGGATGTGGGAGGCCAGCGTTCGGAGCGGAGGAAGTGGATTCATTGTTTTGAGTCCGTAACCACCGTTATTTTCCTTGTTGCCCTCAGCGAGTACGACCAGGTCCTCTTTGAAAATGCGAAGGAGGTAAGGGCAAAGACATGTTTTGTTTCTCAGACTTGCGTCAGTGTTTCTTTTAAATGTTTAAGAAGAGAGGAAGTCGATGATACTTTTCATCCTGTCCAGAAATTCGGCTGTTGATCGATGTTTTTCAAGCTTAGTTCATGTTTCTGATCTCCTCAGAATCGACTGGAAGAGAGCAAAGCATTATTCAGGACTGTTGTCTCCAACCCCTGTTTCCAAGAAACCCACTTCATCCTCTTCCTCAACAAAACAGACCTGCTGGAGGAAAAGATCCCACATTCCCACTTGGCGGACTATTTCCCCACGTTCAGAGGTCTGACATAAGATCAATGATGACTCACGATGAATGATATTGATTTAAACCTGCATTATGTCCTTTTTTTAGAAAACAGCTATTTTCTCCATTGAAAAACATCTGAACGACAAATTCTCTCAAGAATAAAACGTGACCATCCAGGGGTCAATCTATCTAGGGAATGTTTCTCTATGAACCCCGAACCCCACTCTTAATGCTAGCTTTGTCAAATAGGAGACTAAAACAAGAATTGGTAATAATAAATTCTGCTGTTACCCGGCTGAAAGACGTGCTGGCAGAATTACGGATGCCTTGGTTGCCTCGGTTTCGGTAGTCAATAACGCGAGTCTCTTCTACGTCATTCACAAGTCGTCTACAACTCTTTCACCCAGGGCCCCGGGGAGACGCTGCTGCAGCCAAGAAGTTCATCCTACAGATGTATACGGACCAGCACGCCGACCACATGAAGACCCTCTACCATCACTACACCTGCGCCACGGACACGGAGAACATCCGACGGGTCTTCGTTGACGTCAAAAACATTGTCATGGAGATCAACTTCAACCAATTCAACTTAACATAGTGACTGAGAAAGATTGGGAGTCGTTTTTTTGTATTTTTTGGGGGGGGGGGGGGGGGTTGTGCAATCTGTTGCAGATAACAGAGTTCTTCTTACGTCTTGCACTATGGTAACTGGCAACATGCCAAAACCTGAAGCCAGTCAATGATAGAAGTTATGTCCTCCCAGGTGGCTGCTGCTGAGTCAGCTGTATCTTTTTGGTTTAGTTAAATTACTGATGTGAAATGAATTTAGTCATGTTCGATAATGCAAAAGTCTCAAAGGATCCCCAAGAGCTAAATGGGGCTTGCCGGACTTCGTGTAAGGAGACCGAGGGAGTAAACTCCTTCGAGGTTGCTATGTCGTGTGACGTATTACTTCACTGTCCAATTGCTTAGTCAGCCAATTCCAAGGAGATAAGGATGCACCATACTTGCCTTAAAGACTTCTCTTCTTGGCAGCGTATATGTAGGGTATATACTTCCTTACTGTGTTCCTTATAAATATTTATTAGAGGAAAAAAATGTAGTACATTTACATTTAGAGAATTTTTGAAGACACTTTTATCCAAAGCGACTTAAAATAAGTACATTTGTCAGGAGAAAGAGAAACAAAAATGTATTGCTGTCGTAAGGATGTTCATACAACAAGTGCCAAGCACTTACATAGCTAAGATAAGATGCTACACAATGCCAAGTGCTATTTTTAAGCATCACAACGTACAACATACAAAAAGTGCCAGGACGAACAATGAAAAGAAAAATACACGTTAAAGTATTTTATAAGTAGGTGTTTTAGGACGGGAGTTTCAGTTTATATTATTTTTCATTTTGCTTTATGATCAAATGTAATGGTTACACATTTTTTTACTTTATCATTTAATAAATATATTAACAATTCATGTCCTGGTATATATACAAATGTTTTGTTTTTGAAACACAAACCATCCCCAGAAGCTATATGATAGATCCAGCTACAATTGATGGCCAGCGGATACAGCGTGTCAGATTAACCTAAAAGCTTTGGGGGTGTGGCCGATTTGGCCGGCAGGTGCGACCTTTGTACCAAACGGGAGGGAAGCTACACTAGACTCTATGTTACTGTGAAACCTCGGGGCGGGGGCGGGGAGGGAGGGGGTTAAATTACCAAGACAGAAAGAGGTAAGGTACAGAACGGTCCGTATACCTCGCTGTTTTTACCCCATTAGTTACACTGAACATTTGATTTCGATGTACGGATACGTGTCCGCGGCCTATGGTGTTTTTATCAATGGTTTGATTAATGACGCTCACTGGTGAAAGACGCTGTTCAGCGTTTCAGGAAATTGTGTTATAAGTTATAAGATATGAAATGGTATGCGATAAATAGCCTACTATATTACATGTATCATTTTTTTAATTAATAAACCGTACGCTTGAATCTTTTAAACTTCAAGTAGCTCACAATCAAGATTATCTCTCTCTCTCTCCCCCTCCGTATACTGTGCCAACGCACTGCTTCTTTGAGACTATGTGCAGAGCCGTTCTAGCAGGTGATTGCCCTTATTTGGTCATAGCCTAGATCATGTGACCACAAAATGGTGGAAGCTGCGAGCTGTTTGTAAGCCGAGCATCTCTGCTGAGAGACGGGAGAAAAGATTAAGCAAAGGGAGCTGGGAGAGCCCATCCATGCTCTGAATCAAAGCAGGTCAGCAGTTCCTGTGCAGCAGTGGTGAGTCAAATAAAATGATGTTTGATTTGGAGAAAATAGCAATAAGCAGGGGGGGAAAGGGATGGAAGGGTCTCTCTCTCTCTCTCTCTCTCTCTCTCTCTCTCTCTCTCTCTCTCTCTTTTCTAGCCGGGGGAGACAGGAAGAGAGAGGAGGGAGGGAGGTAGGGGGAGGCGCTGCTAGTCTCGGCACAGTGGTCCTAATAGAGATGTGATGACGTTAGTTGTTATCCCTCTATGGAGGATGGAGCGAACAGCTGATGCGGACTCCCCCCCCCCCCATCCATCCCTCCTCCCCTGGATGGGTTTGTTGGCTCGTTTCTTTTTACAGATGACACACCCACAGCATGACATCATCACCATCATCACCATCCATAAATCTTTGATTTTTTTATTTCCTTTTTTTTGTATACTTCATGTGTTGTCTTGTCTGTGGTTTCGCTAAGACAGTCCTGTTCTCTACAATCTGGCAGCCACTTCCCCAGAGAGGAAGTCGGCTTTCTGTTCTTATGTGCCAGACACATGTGACCCACAGGAAATTTGCATCAGAGCTGACTCTCTATCCTGTACTGGACTGAATATTTGAATTGAATCAGCGCTCGACATTGCAAACAGCAGAGGCGTGTTTTCGTTTGTGTTTGTGTGTGGGTGTGAGTGTTTGTGCGAGGGCGTGAGTCTCTGTGTGTATGTGTATAGATATAAAACAACCAAAACTCTATTCCTCATGGTCCAAATTGGTTAAATTCGATACAATGACGTCATCATAGGCAAGGCAAGAAACGGGATCACAGGGATGGTGTTATACCACATGAACAGTCAGCCCTTAGACTCCTTTACAACTTTTAAACTAAAATCTTTTCAAGACAAACCGTGTCAATTTAATCGTTGCTTTAAAGTACCAAGAGGAGAACTGCTTCGTTTATTTCATCGAATATGTTAGTATTTACTAAATCAGGAGTGTTGTGTAGCCTACAAAGCAATAAACATAATTGGTATTATTATGATGTTATGTCTGTAATATTATCCTCGATGTACACCATTTTTGAGGAAGGTCATCGTCTGAGGACCCTTAGGTTGTGTTTAGGGTGTTTCTACCTTAAATGTGTGTGTGTGTGTGTGTGTGTGTGTGTGTGTGTATGTGTGTGTGTGTGAGTCTGCACCTTGGTCCCTGCAAGTCAGCAATGAGTGATTTGAAGTTTTTGTGTGCGCGTGTTCTTGAGTGTGTCTGTCTTCCTAAGCGTGTTCATCTTTGTGTGTGTGTATTTGTAAGTGTGTTTGTGCGTGCGTGCGTACATGCGTGTGTGTGTGTCAGTGTGGTGCGCCTTTGAGTATGCTGAGTCCATGATGAATTTGAAAGGACCGTAGACCTGACACGCCACTGTCATCCGTCACACACTCATCAAAGTGTGTGACCTCATCCCTAGAGAATAATCCCACCTCACACTATATCCCTATTTCATCACCAACGGATTACGCCATTCAAATCACATTTCATGATTTTAGTCCCCCTATTTGATGACTTATCTTTAGTTGTCTACTTTTGCCTGCTTATTTTAATCTTGCGCTTTGTTAGTTACTTTGCCTTCTCTTCTTCCTTCATGTGCTCGCATGACCAATAAACAGGAACCATTGACTCTTGACAGGTTCTTCCAGGTGATGTGTACCTGCCTCCTGAGACTAAGATGAGCACCGCTGACAGAGACTCTAGACCAGGTGAGCCCCACCAGGTACTCTCGCTGACCTGAGAGGTGGATCTCTATTTTCTCGCTCCAAGGTTCCTTATCGGATTGAGTTGCTTGTAGTTATTCATGAATCTTCTTTTTTCGTCGTCAGTAACGGCACACTCTTCCCTTTAACGGTTCCAAATTGATGTGCGTCAAATTCAATGTTGGGGAGCAATAGTTAACTGAAATGATATCGACGGGATGTTGCTTGGCCACCCTAAAAAATGATGTGCTCAAAGTTTCACAGAAGGATGTTAAATGTCACCGGAATAATAATAATAATAATAACAATAATAATAATAATAATATCATTTTAATGAAAGTAACTTATATCTAATAGTAATAGTTGGTAACTGTGGTATAAGCGGAATAGACCATAATAAAAATACTTACTCAGAGATAGAGATAGATAGATAGATAGATAGATAGATAGATAGATAGATAGATAGATAGATAGATAGATACATACATACATACATACATACATATATACATACATTTATATCAGCAATACCCGCCATGTATCAGAACCAATTGTGATTCATCGTTCCTTTGAAACTAAATAGTCTGCTCAATATCAAATAAAAGATGATTGCACCATCTATACTATATCTATGTATATACATATGATCATAATATATAATGTTCCCCATAGCCCCTCCAACCTCGCTCCCCCTGCAAGGGGGAGGAGGAGGAGGGCCGGCCCAGAGGAAGAAGCTGTCTGCCCCCCCCATCAGCCTCTCCCTGGACCAGAGTGAGGACGAGCTGGGAGAGACCCCCGACGACCTTGACATCGACGTGGACGACCTTGACACGCCGGAAGAGGGCGATAACCTGGACTACACCGACCATGAGATGGACTGGGACGGTGGGTCAGCGTCACCGGCCCGGACCCCCAACAGGGGCCCCCAGGGGCCACCACGTCCAGGAATTAAAAGCGCCCCACATAGAGGGTTTAGTTTTTTTCTGGCCTGCGTGAGGGTCAGATGGAGGGGGGGGGACAAAGCTAAGCTAATGCTGTGGAGAGAAATCTATTTTTGACCGTTGTGTTTCTCTTTGATCGAGCGGAAGTAACTCAGGAGGTAGAGCGGGTTGGCCGGTAAACGCAAGGTCGCGCTAGTTTTGATCCCCGGCTCCTCCTAGCTAAAGTGTCGAGGTGTCTTTGGATAAAAGCGCTATATAAATGCAGTCCATTTACCGATATTTTAATGCGAAAATATGTATGGATAATATAATATTATATTTTCCCAAACCACCAACCCCTCGGGATGTTAAGCATAGACCGTCTCAAAAATATGTAGTCCCTCGAGACGCGATGACAAGGTTGCGTTTCGGGGTGTTTGTTTGAACCAGATCCCCGAGCAGCCAATAGGAGCGGGGCGAGGGAGCCGGTGGAGCCAATCCCGACGTGCAGCGCGGAGGAGGAGCGGCAGGAGGGCCAGCTATGGCGGGCCGTGGTCATCGGGGAGCAGGAGCACCGCATCAACATGAAGAGCATCGAGCCCTACCAGAAGGTCATCTCCCACGGAGGTGACTCCCACACACACACACACACACTCATGGAACAACACGAGTCACCCTGGCTTTGTGCTGTGCGTCGAGGTTTTGTCGACGTACTGTATGGTGAGAACGACTGTACGTTAAGATAAATGTGTATAGGTCTTTTATCTCAAGGCTAGAATGATATTATGTATTTTAGGAACATTTCTATATATATATATAAATATTTTTTCGGTCCGATAAAAGATCTATATACACACATATATATATATATATATATATATATATATATATATATATTATAAAAGATCTATATACACACATATATATATATATATATATATATATATATTATATAGATCTTTTATCGGAGGCGTACAAGTCTGTAGGATCTAATTATATCTATAGAAATATATATATATACTGTATACAGTATATAAAAAAAAAAATAAAACGATTTTTCTGTGCTTCATTTTCTTTTCCCTACTTTTCAACAATATCGTCAAGGTTACTATGGCAACGGAGTTCATGCCATCATAGTGTTTGCCGCCTGCTTCCTGCCAGACAGCGATAGTGAAGATTACCACGAAGTTATGGAGAACCTCTTTCTGTGAGAGACACACTAGGACACACACACACACGCACACATACACACACACACATATATGAACGCACACACTCACACAAACACACGCATACACATCAACGCACAAACAGACATGAATGCACATACACTCACATTCATACATCAACATGCTCACAATAACCCACTTAAGCAAACACACACACACACACTCATCAACACACAAACACACACACGCTCACACACACACACACACACACACACACACAAACTCACACACATATTAACACACTTCTAAAAACTGTGGATGTGAAGTTCTAATCATCAGAAACCCTTAGTTGAACACCCTTTTAAATTCTAGTGTTTTTACCTGAATGGCCCATTGAGTTTGTAAGAAGATGTATTTTGTTGTTGTTTTCTAGGTACGTCATCAGTACACTGGAGCTGATGGTAGCTGAGGACTACATGATCGTGTACCTGAACGGTGCCACGCCCCACCGGAGAATGCCTGGCCTCGGTTGGCTGAAGAGATGTTATCAGATGATTGACAGACGGTTGGTCCAATCTATTGTATCCATCAGTGCATGGCCTCAAATTGTTTTCAAACTGTACCATTAGCATAATTAGGTGCTTATTACGCTTTTCTTCCAAGTCAGTTACAAGTACATAATGACACTGATAAACAAGGCTTTTCTCGGTCCACACCAGCCTATGAGGGGTACAGTGCAGAGACAGGTCATTAAGGTGCAGAGAAGGGCTGGGCATCTCGCTCAAACTGTTCGCATAGAGTTGGGCTGCAGGGCATTGGGTTTCCCCCGGGACTGGAACAACCTATTCACCACCGTACTATCCTTCCCCTCTCATATTCTGACACCTGCTCCTTCATGTCGTCTGCAGACTCAGGAAGAATTTGAAATCCTTCATCATTGTTCATCCCTCATGGTTCATCAGAACAATCCTGGCCATCACCCGGCCCTTCATCAGGTAAACTCCTCTGGCTTTCCTGATACGAACCGCACACAATATCAACTTCAAAACCACTGTTATTATAGAAGATGTCCAGCGTGTATACATTAGATGCATAGCTGATTTAAATTCACTTATCAATTGAATTGAGTGAACATGGTGTGTTCATGTGTGTGTTTGTGTGCCTGTGTGTGTATGTGCACACGTGCATATTTCCGTGTGTGTGTGTGTGTGTTTGTGTGTGCGTATGTCTCTCTCTCCGTTCCTATCACAGCACCAAGTTCAGCAACAAGATCAAATACGTGAACAGCCTGGATGAGCTCCGAGAATTAATCCCCATGGAGTACGTCCATATCCCAGAATGCATCATTAGGTGAGCTTGGCCGACCACGCCGTTTCCCCCTCTCACCCTGTGCATCCCAGTCCGTATCAATCTCTGTATTTATGCTGACGTCGCTCCACCTCTCACCACCCCCAGGCTTGACGAGGAGCTGAAGGAAGCCACGGAGAGTTCCAAGTAAGCAACGACTCGTTTCTTTGTTTATTTTGCTTTTGCGCCTCGTTGCTTCACCACAGTGCCTCAGGGGAGGTGCACACATGCGTTTTTAAATAAATACGCACGCACGGTTTGCTGAAGCGCCGCTAGCCCCAACGAACACACTACAGCGCTCAGTTAGCCTCTGGCCGGAGCTCCACCTCAGCGGACGATTAGCCTTCTTGTGTGTTACATGTCGTTAGCCTCATAGCATAATTGCCTAAGTCATATTTTGGCCAAATTGGGATTTCAAACCTGACTCTTCTCTCCTAGGGCTGCTGAGTCTCTGTGCCTCATTGAACTAATCCTATTTACTATACCCTAAGCCAATCAAAGTCATTTTTAGATTCCATAATCACTATCTGCCTACGTCAGCATTTTTTACGATAAATACAAGCTGAACCTAAAAATAAAGTAAAAAAAATAATAAAAAAAGCGGGCACACACTTTAAAAAGTTGCAAAAAAAGTAAAGTGAGCATACAACTTATAAAACGCGCTGATTACTGTCTGCGTCATCTTTGAGGCTCTGCACGTCACATTTCCCGAGGACTACTTGCCCTGTTTTAGTTCAATTATGTTTTCTGAGGGTCCATCTGATCTGCTGGTGCACCGGAAGACAGAAAGATCTCTCAGACCACCATCCTGTGGTCTCATATATAGCGAAGAAATACACATAAATAAGAGAAAAGTTGCTTTTGTTTTCATCCATCGTAAGGCTATGATATAATGACCTGCCAATTAATCAGCTGCACTTTACTAGTGCCGCTAAGAGCTGTAATTATCATTATTAATATATTTCATTATAATGAAGTGTTTTGCGTTCTTGGCGAGTGCACTCAGATTCACAACACACAAGAGGTGTTCTTGCAGCATATTGCAATATATTAACCCCCCACCCCCCCTTTCCTTGTTTGTTTGTATCAGAATTAACAGTTTTCTTCTGGGGCCGGAGCCAAGTGCTAGCAGGACGCAGAAGTAAGTATTCAAAGTTGAAAGTGGAGGAAGAGAAACAGCATGCATATTTCAATGTTGCGTCAACCTTATTAGAACGAGGTCTAACAATGTCTTCCTCATATTTTGTTTCTCTTCCTCCTCTTTCAAGCAAACCTGATGAAGCCGGTGTCAGCCCCTCCTAAAGTCACACTCGCACACACACACACACACACACACACACACACACACACACACACAGATCACCACAAGACTAGATTATGTTCCAGAGATTGTCGTCTTTGTCGCTGTATTCTTGACGCTGTCAGCTGGGAAACTGAGGAGACTGAGGGCAGGTTAAGTTTGTGTTTGTGTCTGGCGTTTCTGTCACTCAAGAGCTTGGATTCACTTATTCCCTGTTTATATATTCCTATAAACACACAGATACATACAGACAGACACATACACTCACTCAGACAAAGAGTCCTACCCAAAGTAAGTTTTGACTCAAAGAGACTGCAGTATCTGGGACTTTGCTTATAACCAGCGTAGGTAAAATAACTCTCGCAGCATATTTCTTCTCCGGTACATTGTCCATGAAATGGCCACCGATGAAAATGATAACGTTTTGTGGATCACCTTCTATGAGTCGTTTGTCTGCCTGTCAAAAAAAATGAGTTTTGTTGTGATTGTTCCTCTTGGGGATGTTGTCAACAAAGAAAAATGTAGAATTCTCCTCTGCCAGCACACTGAACTGCTACCACAGACCATCCTTGTTGGCAACATGCTTGGCAGAGTCAGCCAAGTGCACCTCTGTGTGATTCTTTCAAAAAAATCCAAGCGACAGTGTTGTATTTGTACGCATGAGTGCCGAAGATTTACCGACTTTAGTATACGTGTGTGTGTGTGTGTCAGTCCGTTTCTGTGTTACTGCATAAAGTCGGTCGTTCGGTGTGTCGGCGATGGGTGCACTTAACCAGGGGATATCAGTGCACTAAAGCGGCTGAAATATGAATACCGGTATATATAACACAAAATATCAAACAATCATTCAAACAAGGTTGATCCTGATCGTTGTTGTTCTATAATGAAAGACACACAATGTATATTTATTCCACCCCTGGCCTGAAGCTGGGCGTTGTGTGCCGCTGCGGTGTGTGTGTGTGCGTGTGTGTGTGTGTGTGTGTGTGTGTGTGTGTGTGTGTGTGTGTGTGCCTGTGTGTCTGTGTGTCTGTGTGTGTACTACATCTATCTGAATACGTGAACCTGAGCCGTTGGTCCTCTATGAGAGCATGTTGGGTCCCATGCATGAGTGTTGGAGTGTCTACGTTTGGTTTGGGAAAGTATGTGGACGTGTGTATTTTAAGTGTGTGTGCGTGTGTGTGTGTGCGCGTATACAGCTTATATAAATAAGTTGTCTTAAGACACAACAATTAAACAGGGCATTTCCGAAGCACAATATCCTAAAGGGGCTCTGCGTGTGTGTGTGTGAGTGTCTGTTTGAGTGGGTTGTGGGTAGTATGTTTGTTCATATGTGCATGTACCTTGTAGCTCATAGATAACCCCCCCTCCTCTCTACCGCAGTTCACTGGGGAAAACGCCATAGACTTATCGATTCTTGTCTAGTAAATCAATAAATGATTTATCTCTGACTCTCGGGTATGGTGTTTTTATTTGTATTCTATATATTAGACGGGATGAGTGGAGCCGGGAGGGTTAAAAGTGGGAGAGTTTATTTGAATTGAACACCAGTGCATTTTCTAATTAAAAGCCACCTCAGCAAACAAGGGAGAGTGTGTTACAGAAAAAAATGATAGCAACTTTAAAGTGCCACTTCAACACCACAAGCGTCTAAAAGATAAATAACATGATAGAGGAAAAATTCACAAAGCAGGAGTGTGAACGCCCATGAAGACTATCTTTCATATCGGAGGGAAGTTGTTCACATTTCCCCAGACTGCAAGGCACCCAAGAATATTCCTGTCACATATTTAGCATATTTTTGTGAATGGAAAAAAAAGCGACACAATACACACCAGCTCGTTATAAACAGCTTTTCATCTACCGTCTTCGTCTCGCTCGGCTCCAAAGTTTCAGCGGAGGATGCGGCTCTCGGCGATCAGCTCAGAGAGAGAAAGAGAGGGGGCGAGAGACAAAGTGCGGCAGTGGAAGCGAAGACACGTCAAAAGGACAAAACTCTCACCCCACCGCGTCGAGGCTTCTCCGCTTCACCGGAAGGCGTAGCTCTCGTCGTCGTACTCCAGCTCGTCTTCCTTGTCCTCGCCGGGGTGTCCGTAGCGGAACTTCCTGTACACCGTGCCGTCCTGGCCCATGTACACAATGTCCTCGTCTTCGTCCTCGTCGTCTTCGTCGTCGTCGTCGTCGTCCGCGGCGCCTTTGCCCCTCCCACTGAGGTCGACCAGCTGGGACTGGCGGGAGGACGAACCCCCGCCCCCGGAATTCGAGAAGCCGCCGCCGCCGCTGCCTAGCTTCTCGTAGCCGCGCGGGATGATGATGTCGGGCTGCGAGGTGGTCTTGGAGCGCGAGTGTCTGATGAAGATGACGATGCCTCCCAGGCCCAGGAGCAGCAGGAGGCCGCTGGTGACGAAGAGGGCCAGGTTGCCACTGGAATCGTCCTCTTCCTCCTTGTTCCTGAAGGCAAAGTTGGTGCCGAGAATGCACTCCCCTAAGAGTTAGGACGGATACAGGGAGAGTTAGGACAGATACAGGTTGTTGGAATGCACTCTCCAAAAAGTGTGGAAGGATACAGGGTGTTGGAATGCACTCATCTGAGAGTTAGAAAGGATAAAGTGTTGGGGTTAGGGTTAGGGTTGGGATTTACCCTAACCAATTTCTAAACCTTACCTAAACTTAAACCTAAACTTAACCATCTCTAACCTACTGCCTGCACATAACCATCTCTAACCTAATACCTACATGTAACCATCTCTAACCTAATAACTAAGCCTAACCATCTATAGCCTAATTCCTATACTTAACCATCTCTGACCTAATACCTAAACCTTGTGTCAAAAAGCCAATCAGAGAGCGGTTCTGGGCAGCGTGGGCGGGTCTTAACCAGGAACAGCGGGTCTTAACCCAATCAGGCGGAATAAGGCCCACCTTGAGTCTCGGTGCAGTTACAACAGTCCTGCTGCTGATGCTGGGATGGACCCCCGGGGGACACCGCGCTCCTGTGCGAGGCCCCGTCCTCTCCTTCTTCTTCGGGCTCCTGGAGACGGCAGCAGGGCAAACAGCGCCCTCCGGCTGCCAAGATGGCCAGCGCAGGACACTCTGTGCAGTTTCCCTCGCCGGGGCCCCTGCACTCCAGGCAGGAGCCGTGGCAGTCCCAACAGCCGTTACCGGAGTCCTGGGAGGGGGAAGACACAGCGGAGTACAGGGTGTGCATTGAAAGGGAAGAGGGTGAAACTGTGAAGGGTAGGCATGGTACATTATTGTCTGTGTGGTGAAGGGGAGTGTAAAACTCTGTTGTTTTTGTTTTTGATCATTACGATCGTATTTATACTTTCGTCGACAGCTCAATTACAACTATAATTCATTAAATAATGTTATTTATTTAATTGTATTTCCTTACTTTGAGTTATAGTGGGTTATGGTTATGTTGATTGTTATGCTGTCAATCATCACTTCCACTTCTGTATATATTTATTGTGTGTTGTGTTGCGATTCGGATTGCGGAAATGTGTGCGTGAACGATAGCTACCTGTAGTGTTGGATACTGTGCAAACGCGCACATGGATTGACATGCGCCGTTTGTAAAGATGTAGCCGTCGTGACAGGACTCACAGCTACGTGCCTCTTTACCTGCAGGGACGACAAGCAGAAGCTGATACTTCCTTTACAGAGCGATGTTTACCAAGCGTGTACAGGGGTGCAGCACTGTGATACCATGATGCAATCTCCGGGGGAACGGGTTTCAGTAATGCTGGTAATGCATATTTTGTAGATAATAGTTGTAGATATAGTTTTGTTTGGGGAAGTTTTGATGTTATCGTAACGCATGAAGGAGAGATGCGTTCCAGTAACCCCCTTCTGTCATCAAATATGTTTTTGAAGACACATACACACACACACACAGCATTTGTGATTGATATTGACGCGTAAATGCAGAAAATGCAGTAATTGCAAATGCATTTCAAACACAAAAAAAGAGATAGGTAGAGTGAGAGAGAGAGAGAAATAGAAAACTTTGACCCCTTAAGGACATTGTGATTGGCTGACACAGTTGGCATCATAAGTCAGTGCATCCTTTGTGCAGGCTTATTCCGTGAATGTTACACCATTGTTCCCGTAAAAGGTTGCGCCACAACTTTAGCGGTAATGTTACACGTCTTATGCAGGGAAATTGGCGGAACGTACTTGCTTACATTTCGATCCCAGCCCCCAATCACACATGCAGCCTATGTCTAAGGTTATCAGACATAATGCTTACGTCACTAATTTACTAATTGGACTACAGTATAGCTGTGTTAGAAATCGTTCCCTATACACTCACTCACTATTCCCTATATAGTGTTCATGATATAGTGCACTATATAGGGAACGAACAAACGAGAATTCGGACACTACGCTGAACGTTATTTGTGTGACGCAGACAGATGCACCCACATCATGTAAACAAACCGGGCACTCACGAGGAAAGCTGGAGGTTGTATTGATGTTGAATTTTACATTTCCTTGTTCAAGTTTGTTTTAATTAATTTTGAATGTTAAATTTTCTATGTTAAATCCCAAATAAATTGTTGACATTTCTAAAGGAAAGCCGGAGACTCCATCATTAAATGTATTCGTTTCCTCGGTTATTCAGCTTCTTCTTCTCCTCCGGAAAAACACGACCGCATTGCATTGTGGTATACGGGAGTAACATGTAGGGTACATCGTATGTACACTAAAATTTTGGGTATTTTAAGTGCCCTATATAGTGCATGAAATTAGCCACTGAGAATTCGAACACCACTACAAAATGGCGAGCACCCTATATAGTGCACTATATCCGTGATAGGGAACGATTACGAACACTGCTTATGACTCTGGGAGTGGGTGCGGATGACGGCTGGTTTAAGCAGCCTCACCTGGCGGAGTCTGATTGGACTCTGGGGCAGGGTGAGGCTGCACACCTGTTGCATATTAAGTAATCAATATGCACAGGTTAAACCAGCCATCTTCACACGCACTCGGTAGACCGCCTGCATGGCAGCAGACTACCCCTTGCCATATTCAGTATCGAAACAATTTTGCAGTAAACTGGATGTTCAACACCATCAGCCTGCTTCCTTTATCTGGAGATGCTCAAAATAAGTCAACCTGGGGGGCTTGTAGCACTGACGTTTGCTACAATGACTTTTCGACTTCTCCCCGGTCTTCGTGTGTGGAGAGTCATCACCCGTCTCACCTATGCAGGTCTTGCAGCTGCCGTGGCAGGGCTCGCAGAGGTGGTGGGTGGGGTCTCGGTGGTGGTCCGGCGGGCAGGTGAGCAGACAGCGGCGCTGGCTCCGCAGGTAGAGGAGACCGGGGGGGCAGCTCAGGCACTCCCTGTCCCCTCCGCCCTGACACTCCCTGCAGGCCGCGTCACACCTATGGCACGCCTGGGATGTTGCGTCGCTATAGTGACTGGGTACGGGTAGATGGGGGCGGGGGGGAGAGCGAGAGAGATTTTGATTGTGGTTGTCGCTGTTCATTTGTGTTCTGTTTCTGCGCAGCGCACCATGAATCATTTATGAGTATATAATTAATGAACTATGAATAATGGAACAGAAATAATTCAATTATCAGGGAAACATCTATAATGTCATTTGAAAATGTATGTGTATCATTTTCTTTTGAAATGCGGTTAAAAACCTGCTCATTCTCTGCTTAAATATCCACTAAATGACAACATTTAGTTGATGCAATTCTAAAGGTTCCATATAATGACTACATTACATGTATCATATAATTTCTATTTTACAAATAATTACTTAAGCTGGTCATTATGGTGAGGGGCTTCTTCAAAAAACGTAGAAGATGAATAATCCACCTAATTCTACACATTCTCTGTATTTGAGCTAACTACAGACATACCCTATATACTCACTAAAGACATAGCCTATATACTTTATTTCATCTAACTACAGAAAAAGCTCATATACTCTATTTGATGTAAGTCTTGACATGGCTCATATACTGTACTCTGTATTTGATCTAACTACAGAAAGCATATATCGTATTTTGTAGCCGTTGATATAACTCGCAGACATTGTTCGAGAGTTTCCATGGACGCTCACACTGGTCTTTAATCCACATGGGGTCTTTGAAGCACAAAATGTATTATTAATATATATTCATACAACAAAATGAATATGTGTATGAGCGAAGCCCCCAAACCACAGTGTGCTTCACAGTGAACAAAGTAAGTTACTGTGCTGGCAAAAGGGGGAATTCCACGCTTGGCTGACTTCTAATAGAGGAGTTTTCCCGCCAAAAAAACACACAAATAGCAGCGCTACCTAGCGTGACTTTAAAGAACATCTAAAGGTGACATATTATACCACCAGGTGTGAGTGTGATTAGCCACTACACGCCCACTTGTGATGTCTGAAGAGGCAGATTTTCGAAACGGCTTGTAACGGCTAATCACACTCACACCTGGTGGTTTAATATGTCCCCTTTAGAGCCACGTGGCGCTCAAAATCTACCAGTCAGCCGTCATGTGCTCGGGCGGTTCCCAGGGCCGGGGCGAACGCTAAACTCTGTGGAACCCCTGCCCCCCCGTCCGCAGATCTGCCTGTTTTGTGTGTTTTTTTTCTCGGGGGGTAAGTGAAGGTAAAAGGATGATGAGTGAGATTAAAACAGCCCTTGTCTCAATTTGTATTCCTAATGTTCCCTATTTGTTCTCTCTGGGGTATTTAACCGCACATCAATTTAATGCGCCGTTAATTTAACGCTCGCAACTGCCACAGTATAAATAAAATCCCGTCTCATTAGCATTTTGCGGGGGGGGGGGGGGGGGTAATTAAACTCAATCCAAATGGACCTGTTTCCACACAATAAACTTATGTGTGCAAAATGCGACGTGGCGACTTAAAAACACAAGGAGAAATGTTCCGACGCAAATCCATATTACACCACCTTTTTTTTACCATTCCCTATTGTCCAATGTGATATTTTGGATTGTGTTATGTTTTTCCTTCCTTCCTCGCACCAACAAAACCAAACACAAAGCCCCTTGCACTGACCCGTTGCTTGCGACACGTGACAGCCTGCCTGTGACTGTGAGGAACTGCTGTGTTTCTGAACTGACCCAGAAAAAAAAAAAGGGTAGCCTCACATCAGGAATGACCGGTGAAACGAGACACCGCCTGGCCCCTTACCTGGTGGGGCAGCTCTCTACGCAGTCCTGGCCCTGCCTTAAGAGGTGGGCTTTGCAGCGGACACACTCATGGCTGTGTTTGCCCGTGCAGGACAAACAGAAGGGGTGGCACGCTTCACATCGGTGCTCTCTGTCGTCCGGGTAGTAGCCAGTAGGGCACGAATCTACGCAGGAGCCATCTGCAATGCACACACACGGACACACAAAGATGCGGAGACACACACACGCTCAGACATGCGGAGAGACACACACACACACACACACACACACACACACATGCACACACACAAGGACACACACAGACATACACACGGGGACACACAGAAACACACACATACACACACAAGGACACACACGCGGACGCATGGACGCACACGCATACCCACACAGAAGGAGACGCGCGCGCACACACACACACACACACACACACACACACACACACACACAGGATTATTCGTCACAGCTGCATCCTGGAACATTGTGCCCGTGCAGACAGTAATGGTTTTATTCAGTGTGGGAAACAGTCTTGTAACGTCTATAAAACGACTGTGTGCTGAAGAAACATGTGAGAGCACTTTCTTGAACTTGATAGGGCTTTAGGCAGTGCTCACTTGAGTATTTTAGGCCATTTTAACAAGTCCTAAATGAATTGAACGCTACCACTGATTAGATCAGAGAAGCTCAGTGTAATTGTTTTAAAGTCGTGGGTCCACGGCACAACACACCATTACCATTTAGTGGATACCTTTATCTTAAGTGTCTCACCTCAGCATTAATTGATTTTGGTAGTAGGGTTGAGGCTCAAGGATGCCTAGAGATAGACTAGACATCGGGGTTCGAACCAAGATCCTTTGTGCTGGGAGTCAAACAACTCAACTCCCTATACCTTTAATGGTCAGTTCAACCCTCTGAGGTCATTTAACCTTTATATTCTGTATCGTTAGCCTCCTCGCATAATTGTCTAAGTCATTTTTTGGCCAAATTGGGATATCTAACCTAACTCTACTCGCCTCATGCTGCTGATTCACTGTGCCTCATTGGCTATACCCTAAGCCAATTAGAGTGCTTTTTACATTCCTTAATCGGAATTTGAAATTTGACTTTTTGCACTTAATACAAGTTGAACCTTCAAATATGACTTTTTAATATTTTTTTACATGTATATTTTATGTATATCGGCAAATACGGCAATTCTGCAATGAGGCTAGCGATATTAAATACCATGAACCATGTGGACGCGTGGCATGTTCCCACTCACTGAGGAGCATGTGCTTGGGGTGGCAGGCGGAGCAGTGGGTGGTGCCGGGGCCCGAGCACTGGTGGCAGTACGGGTGACAGAGGGTGCACTCCCCGTTCTGGTCCAGGTAGCGGTGGGGTGGGCAGTGGGGGCCCGGCGGCAGGCAGCGGCCCCCGTCGTCGGGCCTCTGGTGCGACTGGCAGCTGACACAGGAGTCGGCGCGGGGGCCCAGGCAGGTCAGACAGGAGGCGTCGCACTCTGGGGAGAAGGACAAAGGGGAGGCCCTTCGGCTAGCCTGGAGGCCCTCAGCAGGCGCAGTCTGAGCGGACTATGTCCGTGCCGTCAGTGTTATCTGATCACGTGTGGGACTGCTATTGACTAGGGGAGCGCTTTCCTTGAGAACACGCGCTGTATTTGTACAGTGCCCTTGGGTACCTTGAAAGGCGCGTTAAAATAAAAGGTATTTTTATTATTATTATGCAGAGTGGCTCAGCAAGAAGGGGGTAAGAGCCGCTTGCTCAGTTAGGATGCCTAAGACATGTAGGACAGCCAACATTGTGCTTCGAACTATCTATCTATCTATCTATCTATCTATATATATATACTAGGGCTTCACTAATATACTAATTGAATGTCGCAATGAATGGCTTAATAAAATATTAATCTCCAGTTTTTAAATCAATTCAAAATGCAAAATTCAAGTTTTTAATAGGGACTAGACAAAATATGCTAGCTTTATGCAAATGTACGCATACTATTTATTGTAACTCGAGTAAGAACAAAAATACAATACAGTGTGTCCAACCTTTTCCTCAGTTTTTAACACAAAACAAAAGACTGAGACAAGACCCGGGTTTTTAAATCATAAATAACCGGTTTGAAACTATAGTGTATATAAAGTATCAAGTATTCCCTCACAAGCTCAGCCCGGATATCCAGTTACAGCGAACAGCACTGTAATACAGTCAGAGTTTCAAGAAAGCCTTGCTATGCTTCACACTGAACTATGTTGACACATTAGTACTATGGCTGCAATCGCTCGGCTGCTTAACGCTTGGGTTGTGCCATTTAGAGGCATAATTGTTTTGGAAATCAATCTCGCTCATCTGCCATCAAAGCCAGTTTGTTTCTCATCGAGCAGATGGGAAGAGAAGAGAGAAGCCTCATCCTACGATGTTGCATCATTATCTTTGATGCTCCAATAGTTTTAACTACCATTTGGATCTGTGAATAATGACAAGTATAGGATTACTCTTATAAGCGTGAACCTAAAAGATAAAACCTGCAGAAGGGGAGAGTGGAGCCCGCTCTCCAGTGAGATGCAGGCTGGTTATTCCTATAAGTGAGATCAATGAAACAGCCTATACGTTAATGGTTAAATGTAGCATACGTTTGCTGAGAGTCGGGGCGGTTTAAAGAGGCTTAACGATAAATGCAGGACAAGCAAACATTTTCTCAGTGATTGAACATAATGAGGGCGCGTCTTGTCCACAATTAGTCTTGTGTACAATCAGTCTTGTGTACAATCAGTCTTAAGGTCACGTGATCTGCTCCTGTAATTGCTAGTTGGCATCCGACAACTAGGTAACAATACTGCTCCTCTGCCCCACATATATATATACAGTATAAATATCCACTTATATACATATATACATACATATACAGTATATACACATAGACGCACATATATATAAATATACACATCCTTTTTATGGGTAAAATAAAGTAAAGTTTAAAAGTTTAAGTAAAAAAAACAGGCTATTGTTGGTAGGTCTTCTATGATTTTCAGCATAGTGATCAATGCAATTTTCTCACTGTGTCTAAAATAATGGAAGCCTGTCCCAAATAAAGGTCAGATTTTGATTATGGTAATGATAATGAAAGGAAATAGAACCTTGCTTATAGATTACGTTTTATGGTAATTGAAGCAGTATACTCGGCTGAACTTGGCTGCATAACCATATTAATAGTTGAACGCTGCTTCAAATCACATTAAATAGCTGAAGCCTTAAATACACATAACCCCCAAAGCACACAGCCGTGTCAGGACGGGCGCAAATTGTTTTTGATGGATGCGGTCCAAAATAGACTAGTGGTTTCCTATTTAACATAGATTTGATACAGCCATGTTATATATTTTGGAAACTGCTCGTGGGGCTCAGAACAATATGATTCTAGCTCTTGCTAGTGTCAATGGTTGTCGAACATTTGTCACCTTTGCACTCTCCAGTGAGGGCGTCCCGGTAGAAGTGGGCGGGGCATCTGGGTCGACACGCCCCGTTGTGGAGGGAGGCGTCGGGGTCGGAGCAGGTGTCACAGTCGTTGCTGCCGGGTCCGTCACACAGCAGGCAGGTGGGGTGGCAGCCCCCGCAGACCCTCTGATCCACGTCGTCGTAGAAACCCTCGGGACAGTCGAGCACACAGTGGCCTTCGTGGAGGAAGTGGTACTCCTCACATTCTGCCAAAATAAAAGCGCAGGGGGTTGGGAAGGTAAAAAAAATCAATTTTCGAAAAAAGTGCAAATGAGTTTTTAACAACTTTTGGTTATATACTTTCATTATTCGAATATAATCAGTTAATTTGACTCCTGGTCTCAACAAAATGTCAAAAGAAAAGAAATATCCTGTCATATCATGTCATCGCTTGTATTTGTTATCAGTTAACGATACCGATATACAAAAATAAAAAAAAACATTAAAAATAGTAACCATATAAACCCCGATTTAAAAGCACAGCTCCAATGAACCCCGTCCGTACCGGTGCACTGTCCGGGCCGGGTGCATCGCTGGCAGGCAGGTGGGCAGCGTAGGCAGCCGCCCCCCTGGGCCAGGTGGTCGGGGGGGCAGGTGGACACGCAGCGCGTCTGGAGCAGCAGGAGAGGGGGCTGGCAGCTCAGACAGGTGGTGCTGTTCTGCCCGCAGGACGCACAGCCCTCGGCGCAACTGTGACACACCTGGCCCACGGCGTACCCCCTGTGGAGAGGGGGCGGGGGTTAGATGGACCAAACAGGAAGTACTTCCCCCGAGCTTCCTTTTTTGATCCCATGATTTAAAGGTGACATATTTTATATCAGCAGGTGTGAGTGTGATTAGCCGTTACAAGCCGTTTTGAAAATCGGCCTCTTCTGACGTCACAAGTGGGCGTGTCCACCTAGATGTGGGCTGGATAGATCAGTCTACCAGGCTACCCAGTGGACCGTAGCAAACGTTGCTCATCTATCCGTCATACATCTAGGTGGACACGCACACTTGTGATGTCAGCCGATTTTCCTGGTGGAATAATATGTCACATTTAAAGGACGATTCGATTTATTTTACTTGAAATCGATATTTTGCGTGTGCAGACACTCAAACACAGTAGCGATAAAGTGTCAGCATTGCGCCAATATCAAACATATACACACGCGGATACTGGCCAAACACAAACACTAGTTTAGGGACAGCGGCTCGGGGCATAAAGGGGACGTATTCGGAGAGTAAACAAGATTCTGAGAGTAATCTTTAATTCATTTGGACGCTTTTCCACGACTCAACCAAGGAGCCTCGAAGGTTTTTTGGGTCGCAAGGACGACGGCCGCACTCACGAAGCGAGATGATCCACGGGTGATGGTTTTTTTGCACCAGCTGTTGCAAATATGGTAATTACCTCTCTGAGTATTCATCATGGCCAAAAGAAACGTGAATCAGCCAAGAGAGAGAGGCTTTCGCAAGGACAATTCGACAAATACCATCTGACAGTTCCATCTGAAGTGATGCCACCGCACGATAATGAGACCCGAGGAAACGAAGCGGAGGGAAAGTAAACTTTTGACGACAGGGTAAAGTAACACCGATTTTAAGTTTTGCCTCGTCCTCCATTGTCCCCCTTTTCTCCCCTCTCTGCTCGTTTGTCTAACTCAACTGTCAAACTGTGTGTGTGTGTGTGTGTGTTGTTGTGTGTGACTGAGAATGAGAGAGCGAGAGAGTGTGTGTGTATGTGTGTGAGTATTTGTATGTGTGTGTGTGTGTGTATGTGTGTTTCTGTGCCAATGTGTGTTTGTGTATGTGTGTGTATGTATGTGTGTATGTGTGTGTGTGTGTGCATGTGTGTGCGAGTGTGTGAGTGTGTTTGTGTGTGTGTCAGTGTGTGTGTGTGTGTGTGTGTATGTGTGTGTGTGTGTAAGTGTGTGTGTGTGTGTGTGCTAGTTGTGATCCTGACAAAGTAACCTGGCCTGGTGGACAAATGACCCACTTTCCAACTTTCAACTCAGTGTTTTACACTAAGGCCTCCTTAAATATGTGTTGACTTTGACTGCACGATAAATCTTCATTACACTTTTGAGCAATCCCAAAGTCATCTCCTTTACTCCAATGTGAAACATATGCATTTTTTGCATTGTTAGACTAAATGCTGCGTATTACAGTATGTGAAGTATTACAGGTACTTTATATTTAAGGACATTTATAAATTTTGTTCTCATATATGTTGTAATTATAGAGTTAAAACACCTCACTTTGCATCGTGATCTAATGATCACTTTCAAGCCTTGAACTGAAGAGAGATTCATACTGCTGACCCTAACCCTGACCCCCTGAAGAGAGATTCTATACCACTGACCCTTAACCCTAAACCCTCTATTGAGATTCTATACCACTGACCCTTAACCCTAAACCCTCTATTGAGATTCTATACCACTGACCCTTAACCCTAAACCCTCTATTGAGATTCTATACCACTGACCCTTAACCCTAAACCCTCTATTGAGATTCTATACCACTGACCCTTAACCCTAAACCCTCTATTGAGATTCTATACCACTGACCCTTAACCTTAACCCTCTATTGAGATTCTATACCACTGACCTGACCCTATAGAGATCCATACTGCGACCCTAACCCTGAGATTATAGAGAGACTCTATACCGCTAACCCTAACCCTGACCCTCTGGAGAGAGATTCATACCGCTGACCCTAACTCTCTGAAGAGAGACCACTGAAGAGAGACCGCTGACCCTAACCCTCTATAGATAGAGTGCTGAAGAGAGACCGCTTACCGTTACCCATACCCTCTATAGATAGAGTGCTGAAGAGAGACCGCTGAAGAGAGACCGCTGACCCTGACCCTCTATAGAGAAAGTGCTGAAGAGAGACCGCTGACCCTAACCCTGACCCTCTATAGAGAGATTGCTGAAGAAAGGCCGCTGAAGAGAGACCGCTGAAGAGAGACGGCTGAAGAGAGACCACTGAAGACAAGAGCGCTGGAGAGAGAGCGCCGGAGAGAGACGGCGGAAGAGAGACGGCTGAAGAGAGACCGCTAAGGAGAGACCAGTGAAGAGAGACCGCTGGAGAGAGACCGCTGAAGAGAGACCGCTGAAGAGAGACCGCTGAAGAGAGACGGCTGAAGAGAGACCACTGAAGACAAGAGCGCTGGAGAGAGAGCGCCGGAGAGAGACGGCGGAAGAGAGACGGCTGAAGAGAGACCGCTAAGGAGAGACCGCTGAAGAGAGACCGCTGGAGAGAGACCGCTGAAGAGAGACCGCTGGAGAGAGACCGCTGAAGAGAGACCGCTGGAGAGAGACCGCTGGAGAGAGACCGCTGAAGAGAGACCGCTGGAGAGAGAGCGCCGGAGAGAGACCGCTGAAGAGAGACCTCTGACCTGTCACACTGGTGGACGCAGGTCCCGTCCTGCAGCAGCCAGGTTGCCGCTGCCTGGCGAGGGGGCTGGCAGCGGAGGCAGCGCTCGGCGTCCTCACACTGCACGCAGCCGGGGGCGCACGCCTGGCACACACCCCGCGCCACGTCCTCAAAGCTGGCCGGGGGACACCGGGACACACACGTCCGCTGCTGGGTCAGGTAGCGGCCTGGTCAGGGGGGGGGGAGTTGGGGGAAGAGGAGAGAGTTGACTGGGATGGACGTCACAGTGTAAGGGTAAGGGGTTGGCACACATGCATCGTCAACACGCACACATACACACACGTACGTAAAAACATCTACACATTGGCGAGTGTCTGTGTAGATGTGACTGTGCTAATTGTTACAGTGAAAGGTTAAAGGGGGTTGGTATGCATGCATACGCTCACACACCAACTTGTCGACACATTCACACAAACGTACACAAACACATCTAGAAGTTGTCTGGGTGTGGGAGTTTGACATCAGTCTGACATTATATTACCTTCCGAGTGTGTCTGGGTATGTGAGTTTGATATCAGTCTGACTTTATGTTAGAGTTCCAGTATGTCTGGCTGTGTGAGTTTGACATCAGTCTGACTTTATGTTAGAGTTCCAGTATGTCTGGGTGTGTGAGTTTGACATCAGTTTGACTTTATATTACAGTCCCAGTGTTTCTGGGTATATGATTTTTTGGTAGACAGACCTTTGCCACATGTTTTACACTGGTTTCTCTCCTTCCCAGAACAGGACTCACAGACAGGATGGCATTCCTTACAAACTCCATCATCTGGACATAGAGGTACAGCACAACCGGCTAAGAAAGACATTGACTCTTTATTAATTAAGCTCTGCTTAAAAGTGAGTCACTGCTACTTTCAGCAACATTTCTCAAATATGCCAAAGGTACACATGGGGATTGAACCAGAACAGTCAGTTAGGGAGTCTAACTGGTTATATTATTAATATTATATAATTGTATATTATTTCTAGAGATAACAGTGTTAATGACCCTGAATGCTCGACGATACTAATTGGTGTTTTTTTTGAGTTGATTGTAGAGAGTGCTTGTCGACAAAGTGCAAAGTCAGACTTTACCAACTTTTTTTGTGCTGTGTCTTCAATCCTACGAAAGAAAAACGTAGGTTCAGACGATCTTTGGTGAGCCTGTCTCAGTTCTTCTCCCGTTATTGATACGGTGCGAATGCAGTGGCCCTTTCTCTTAATTAGCATATAATCTGTTGAGGACTCATTAATGACTCGTCTCCGCAGAGTGCACTGACCGATGGTGAAAGGTGCGGTACTTTCCCATCCAACTGAGTATAACATCTATGGAAATACCAAAATATCTCTCTATATACATATCATAACGTTTAATTATCAACTATAATTTCTATCTTAATATGATAACGTGTAAATATTGTAACTTCTCTGTATGTTATAACCTCTGTCTATCTATGTATATAATAACACCTATATTTACTTTTGCTTACTAACTCTTCTATGTTTCCAAAAAACCTGAGTAGGCGAAACGTTCGAAAATCGTTAAATGGCAACCGATCACATTGACGATCCAATATGGCCGACATGACCGTTAGTCCTGACCACCACCCCCTGAAGACTCACCGCTTTGAAAGGTCCTACCAGGACAGACCACCTGGTCGGCGGCGCACCTTCCTCCCGACAGCCGCTTCCCCGCCGCACACGAGAGGCAGTCTTCTTCCTCGGGCCCGTCGCAGGCCAGGCAGCCCGGGTGACACTCCTCACACACGTGGGTGTCGTCGTCCGCATAGGTGCCGTCCAGGCACGCCGCAAGGCACGCTCCCTCTGGGGGCGTAGAGGGCGAGGGCAGGGACGACGGTGAGTCCTTCACTCCTCACTCTGTTTGTTTCCCTAGCGCTCAGTGTGTATTTAAACTCTGTTTTTATTCATTACTACCTTTTATTTCTAGGCTTGACTGGTAAACCAATAACCAATTTAGTTTTCAGTTTGGCTTAACCTTTTTATATTTTTGGTTTCTGTTTTGATTGTACTCTACTCTGTGTAGTTTTTAATATGAACTATTCTCTTTATGGGAGAAAGCAATGCGGCGACGCACAGGATTCGCAAGTGTCTCAGGAGGTAGAAGAGGTCGACTAGCAAGCGGAAGGTTGCTATTACGATCCGAGTGGTGAGGTTTCCCTGAGCATTGTGGGCACCTCCGTTGGTGTGTGAAAATGTGTGTATGAATGGTTGAATGTCAGGCAATAATTGTAAAGCGCTCTGTGTGGCCACTGGTTAGAAAAAGCGCAGTATAAATGGAGTTGATTTAAACAGACAGAGCAGGAAGGGACCGCCGGGGCTTCTACTGATTAACAGCCGTAGAATGATGTAGATAATAAGCATGCGGAAGCGAGGTGCATCGCACACACAGCCTATCTTGAAAACCCAAACACACACATACCTACACACACACACACACATACCTACACGCACGCACGCACGCACACGCACACACAAACACACACACATACCTATACGCACGCACGCACACATGCACGCACTCACGCACGCACACGCGCACACACACACACACACACATACAGATAAACACACTCAGGAAGACAAACAGACACACATTCTCTAACACACATGTCATATGACTTCTTGCTGACTTTGTAATTTATGTGTGTGTGTTTATGTGTACGTATGTTGTTGTGTGTGTATGTGTGTGTGTGTGTGTTGGTCTGTCTGGATGAACACGTTCAGGAAGACAGACACACACTTCTTGTGTGTGTGACTCCTTGCTTGTGGTTGACGGACGTAGCAGCACCAGATAAACAGGTCCGTCTCACACCAAAGGTACAAAGGTGAAGGAACCAGCAGCATACCAGATAAGAACCTGTTTGTCTCACACCAGTACCGAGGTGGGGCCCGACCACATACCCGATAAGAACAGGTCCGTCTCACACCAGTAGCACTGGTGCGCATCGCAGCTCACACAACTTGGATCGCAGGGCACGCAGGTCATATCGGCCTCCACGCTGTACGTCTTAGCCGGGCAGTATTTGTAGCAGCCGTCCTGAAAGCTGATAACACACCACGACGACAACAACAACACAAACGGCAACACAGAGTCGGTAGGGACTTCAGCACGGCGGTATTGCCGCCGCTGCTGCCGCTGCTTCTGAAGCTAATCCCTGACAGCGGTTTGGCTATTAGTGTGTATGTATCAGAAGGGGTGGGGAGGCCAGGGCGAGAGAGCATGATCAGAGGGGAGAAGGAGAGAGCGAGGGGGTACACCAGCCTTACTTGTAGAAGCCCTGGGTGCAGGACAGACAGTGCCTGGGGTTATCTGTGGGAAACAGACAAACATACTCAGCTCTGCCTTTCAGGAGAGCTGGCTGCCAACGAGACGCCTTGTAAACATGGCCGGGGATGCACACACACACACACACACACACACACACACACACACGCACACACACACACACACACACACACGCACAGACGCGCGCACACACACGCAGATATAAATACACAAATACACACATCCCCCTATCCGTCTTTTTTTAAACGGCTCACAATGACACACAGACATACACACACACACACACACACACATACACACAAAGAGAGCCCACACACACAAGAATGTCGCTTGTAAGTGACTCCCTAGCACCGTGACAAAAGAATGATACACACACACACAAACACACACACACAAAGACAAATATACACACACACACACACACACATTTTTTGTAAAACACACACACACACACACACAAGTCTATGAAACAAATGCATTGGGCGAGAAGTCCTGTCCTAGCCAGGTCTGGTTTGGAGAAAGCATGTTTAGTGGTTTGATGATGATGATGAGTAGGAGGATGATGAGGATGATGATGATAATGAGTAGGAGGATGACGATGAGGAGGATGAAGAATACTTACACAGGACACACTTTTTACAGCCCTCCTCGCACGCCATGCAGTCATCATAATCTGGATCCTCCACTTCCCCTGAGAGAGAGGGAGAGAGAGAGAGAGAGAGAGAGAGAGAGAGAGAAAGAGAGCGAGGGTGTGAGAGTGAGAGTTAGAGTGAGAGTGAGGGAGAGGCAGAGAGAGCAAAGAGAAAGAGAGAGAGAGAGGGGGAAGGAAGAAAGTGGGACAAGTGACTTTAATGTAATACTTAAATGACTCACGATGATGATCTTAGGTGGTTTGAATTCTGTCAGCTACTCAACACACCGCTATCAAAGCCTTCTTTTTTACGATTTATTTTTGCATTGTTATCCTTTATGATGGCTTGAGATGGACAGGAGGTTATGGGAGAGAGAGGGGAGGACCTGCAGCAAAGGACCACTGGCAGGAATTGAACCCGGGTCACTGCGATCAGGACTGAGCCTTAATGGTACCTCTACCAGGTGAGCCACCGGGGCACCTCAGGTAAACGCGTCGAAACGACGGAAAGGTGAAAGGCGCGGATTTGAACAGGACCGTCCCTTTTTCTTGCTCACCTTCCCCGCACTGCTGCTTCACACACACGCCCTCCGAGAGGTAGAAGGAGGCGTTGCAGGCCAGGCAGCGGCCCGGCCCGCTGCAGAGCTGGCAGTGGGCGGGGCAGGGCTCGCAGGTCTGGTTGTGGCTGTGGTGGAAGGCCTCAGGGCAGGTCTGCACACACTGGCCCTCAAACAGGTAGCGGTCCACCCGGAACTTATCTGGGAGAACCACAGCGGTTACTGGGGTTGGTGTGGGAGAGGGTTATGGGGAAATTGACTGCATGGTTGTATACCGTTATGATTGTTGTTATGAGAGATTCTGACTCAATGATTACATGTTAGTGTTGTTATTGTTATTATGAGAGATGGTAGCGGGATTCTGACTCAATGATTACATGATATTGTTGTTATTGTTGTTATGAGACGGTAGAGGGAAACTGCTATTGCTATTGTTGTAATTGTCATTATATTATATTTTTTATATATATATTTATATATATATTTTGTAGCTCCTCCACAGACACAGAAAAACACACGCACACATGCATACTTTATCAAACTTTATATCTCTCTCTCACATGCACACACTCATCATTTCACTCTCACTCATGCATAAAAAATGTGTCTCTCAAACACAAACACACACACAATGGATCTCTCTGTCTCTCTCTCTCGCTCGCTCTCTCTCTCTCTCTCTCTCTCTCTCTCTCTCTCTCTCTCTCTCTCAGAGACACAGACACACACACAGCCCTCTCCCCCCCCCCAAAAACCGGCCCCCCACAGGGTGTGTGAGCTGTGTGTGTGCTGTTACCCATGTCACAGCTGGAGCAGCTGGCTGCCCCTGCGTCCACACAGGTGGCGCAGGTATGGTCACACAGGTGGCAGCGGCCCCCGGATCCGTACCTCCCTGGGGGGCACGCCTCCACACAGGCCCCCTCGTCTAGGAAGCTGTGGAGACACCATGAGGGGCCCGTCAGCTCTCAGCCAGGGAAGTGAACCCTCAACCCCCTTCCTGAGACTAGCACTGATATGCATTTAGGGCTGGGCGATCAATCGAATTTTGATCGCGACATCGATTTTAGCGTCAAACGATCACGCAATTAACATAATCGAGTTTTTAAAAAAAAAAGAAGACTTTTTTTTAGGTTTTATAGAAAGAGCAGAACAGCTGGATACATATCTGTTCATCATTTTAGATTGGAACATTTTCTTTTTGACCATTTTGTGTATTTTTTTAAGGCGAAATTTCAAAGTTCTGTTACAAAAAACAAAATCGGTTTTCAAACTCAACAATAATCGTTTGAATAATTGTGATTTCAACATTGACCAAAATAATCGTGATTTTGATTTTACCCATAATCAAGCAGCCCTGTATGCATTGTGAGGAAAAGTTCAGGAATAAAAATGAAAACACTTGTTTTGTTGACTCAACACTTCAAAGATGATATTTTGACCCCATTTTATGAGCCGAATACAGTCCATGCTTTCAAATCGTAGGAAACAGCTAAACATTATTAGCGATGCTGTACAGGTCGGACGGATAGTGAGAGGGGTTACGGGGTGTTCGAATCCTAGCCAGAAGGGAGGGTGTTCGAAACCCCAATGTATAACCCCTAACCCAATACCATCTAACCCCTACCTGCTCATTAATGAAATGCATCTGAATCCAGTGTCACTTTGCATAAAAGCACATGCTAAATTACTCAATAGTCAAAGTACTACTAGACATTTTAAACATTAAACACATCTATGGCAACAAAAAGTATTCAAAAAAGTTGCAATGTGACAAGGGACTGTTAAGCCAGGACTGGTCGCCGAGACTGACACAGCAGATACCATCCAGTAGGATTCATGAACCCAGAGAATGTCGCCCCCCCCCCACACACACACACACACACTTACAAACAGTAAATCATGTCCTTGTAAAACAAAACTAATTTAATATCAAAAACCACACACTGACTCGTAATGAGAACACATCACCGGCGTAGGTTTTTTTTTTACAACAAACAAGATGAAAGATATAAGCCCTCTCTCTGCCTCCCGCCCTCAAATCCCTGTGAATTATGCCCTTGACTGAGGCTGTCTGGTGAGTGTCTAGTTCCTCCTTGTTCCAAAGACAAGCCGATCTGACCGTGAAGAAGCACAGCTGATGCACTGGTGGCTCCCGGGGCCCGCGCACTTCACACAGGTCTGGTCACAGGGCTGGCAGGGCCCCTGCTCCTGCTGGTACAGGCCTGTTAGACAACAACAACAACAACAACAACAGACGCTGATGGAACCCATGATTCAATGACCCGCACATCCCCAGGTATATATATATTCACTGGTACTTTTATAGGCTTTTTCTTTTTTTTTACTATCGGGACAATGACAGGGAAAAGGGAAATGGATTAAGGCAGATTAAAGAAGAAATACATCAAACAAAACGCATTTAGAGGGGGTAGGCTGGGAGGGGAAAGCACATTGTGCGCTAACCACTTAGCCATCGGCGCCACAGGGATGGTTTGGAGCTGCGGAGCTATGCTACATGCTGTTCCCCCTCCTGCCCTCCTGTCTCTCCCCACTCTCCTCTCCAACCATAAAACCATGTTTAAGATTTGAAAATATGAACAAGGTTAGCTGAGGCATGACCGACGTTGACAACTCATCTTACCGTTATTAAGGAAGGACCACCAAACACATCGATTTCTTCCTTGTTCTTGTGGGGGAGTTCTTTTCACTTTGTCCACCCCTCAGCCGCAAACATTACAAACATTATTCACTCCGATGGCCGTGTGCTATCGATCCCTCCGCGAGGGAAACGATCAACCCCACCCCTACGGTCCCACCACCACCACCACCACCACCCCCACCCCTATCCCCACCACCACCTCTCTCCATCGAAGGCTGGGGGGAAAAGCAATTATCGAAGGCTTGGCTCCTATGAGCCTTGTAGTGGTGTTGGGGGCGACCCCGCCCAGCTACTGTGTTCAGCTTTAGATTAAAGAGGCTCACCGTCCCCACACACGGTGCTCAGCACACAGGCTCCCTGGTGAAGGCTGTGGCCCCCAGAGCAGCTGGTGCAGAGCTCTCCAACCGGCCCCGAACACGTCTCGCAGCTGGGGCCGCACCTTGGGAGGGGAGGGAGAGCTGGGGATGAATGGGAGGACTACAGAGAGTGAGAGCACGTGGTAGACCCCACAGGCACACACGAGCAAATAGCCGAGCACGGGGGTACAGATGAACACACACACATGCACAGGGAAACATACACACACGCAAACACCCACACAAAGAGGTTTAAATAAACACACACACACGGAAACAGCCACATGTGGAGGTATAGATAAACACACACACATACACAAACAGACAGAAACACACACACACACACAGAAGCATACACACACGCAAACACCCACACACGGAGGTAAAGATAAACACACACACAGAATCATACACACACGGAAACATGCACACACAGGGGTACAAATAAACACACACACACAGATTCATACAGACACGCAAACACCCACACACAGAGGTACAAATAAACACACACACTTACACACAGAAACATACACATACGCAAACACCCACACACAGAGGTAAATAAAAACAAACACACAGACAGAAACATACACACAAGCAAACACCCACACAGCGGTACAAATAAACACACAAACACAGAATCACACACACACCAACACATAAACACACACACACACACGCATACACACACACACACACACAGAAGTACACATGAACACCCACAAATGCACAGGTGAGCACCCACCCAAACACATAAACATACCCACACACACAGGCTATATAAAGCCCTGCTGCAACACAGACACACACACACACATACACATTAACATTAATTCAGAGACACACCCATATACATAGAAACCAACACTGAACACACACACGCACACACAAACACACACACACACACACACACACACACACACAGCAGTGATCTCCTCACCTCCTACACGTCCCCTGACTCGAGGCGGACTCCTCGGGCCCCCCAGACCCCACCAGGTAGAAGCTGGGGCTGCAGGACGACACACACCTCCACTCCTCCATCAGGTAGCCCGCCGCACACTGGTCACACGCCTCCACCCCCCCACCTGCACCCCGCACAACACACGGGACTCACACACTAGCCGTACAGGGGGGGGGGGGGGGAATTCCCCCCTACACACACACACACACACGGATGGCAACGTGCATGCCTTTTTCGAGCAAGCTACACAAAGTATGTTGTGTGTCTCTGGAGCCGTGAGGGGACCACAGCTTCAACCGCGGCGCGGCAAAGGTTTCACATCGACACCTGGTGACCCTGTGACCTTTGATCTTCCCGCCGAGGTCTCTCCTACCTGCACAGGTGGCGCAGGCCCGGTGGCAGGGCTCGCAGGTGTTGTCCTTGCTGTCCAGGTAGAAGCCCAGCCCGCAGCTCGTCTGGCACCGGTTTCCCTGCAGACTGGAGCGCAGGGAGAGAGAGAGACGGTGACACACCACGGGCCAATCACGGGACACCCCGAGGATGACTCATCGCCATTAAGCCGCAGGCCCCACAGCGCAGAACCGCGGGCACAGCACTGACTCAGAGGAAATCCTGGTCAACACGCAGGGCTACATGGTGGGGTCATATGTTCCGAGAATATTATAAGATGTCTCGTGTTATTTATATTATTTCTTGCTTTGAAACAGACACCGGATGGTGTAGTTAGTGGGGTATTTTATTTCCAAGCTGAAAGGTAATGGGTTCCATCCCTTATGCCCACGGCCTACTCACAGGTATCCTTGAGAAAGATGCCCGGCAATCAATACCTCCGCCTTAATGACACATTAAAGCATTTATTAAAAAAATGATCGCATAAAAGTGCCTGCTAAACAGTAAATATAACCTTCTTATTACTTTGATAAGGAGGCAGGCAGAAAATGCTGCAATTTATTCTAAAGACTGCCGTGAAGAGAGATGATGATTATAAAAAGCAGCGAGAGAGGGAATCAGTATTCTGTGTCTGAAGGTAGGGGGGCTGGGTGGGGGGGGGGAAGGCGGTGTTTACCGAGCAGTTAATTCAACCATCATGAGAGAATTTGGTTCACCTTGTGCCTGGTTTGCATTCTGTGCAGATGCTGGAAGAGGTGCACTTCAAGCAGTTTTCGCTGCACTTCTTGCACGTATTTGCATCTTTGGGGAAATCAGACAATACACAAGGCATACACATCAGAATGATTAATCGCTCGCACTCAAAAACAGACTCAACCGCAGTTACACAAACAAGACTTTTCATTTTCAGGCCCCTATCCGCCGCTGCTTTCGCAATTGCTAGAGACACTTATCTTGATTTAAACGCTTTTTTTCTCTCGACAAGAACAGAGCATTACGCTCGAGAAAAAACATATATATATATATGCGGCTTTCAGGGAAAGCCGGCGTGAAGAATTGCTTCTGTGGTTTAATAGTACCGTAAAGTTTTTCAAAGTGAAAGTTTTTTAATGTGGTACTCTAGGAGGTGCGAGAGAGCCCTCCTCTACCGTGATCCAGGTAACCGCCCGCCTCACAGCTGGTGACGCACAGACCGGGGGTCTCATGGCTGAGGTGGTGGCCCGGCTGACACGTGACACACTGGTCGCTGCGGCTGCCGCTGCAAGTCCCGCAGGTCGGGAAGCAGCGCTTGCAGCGCCGCCGGTCGCCCCAAGAGCCAGCCGGACACGCCGAGACGCAAGACCTGTGGGTGGGGTCAGCGGTGGGGTGGGGTGGGCGGTGGGTTGGTGGGTTCGTGGGTAGGGGGGTGACAATGAAGAAATCCCAGGAAGGAGAGGAGGAGAGTCACGGTCGGGGTCAATAGTGTGTGGTCAATGATCAGTGATCAATTACAAGCTCTAGCTATAAGCCAGGATTAGTGAGTGGGTGGGTGATGGCGTCTGTCTGATGGTGTGTGTGTGTTTGTATATTTGTGTGTGTGTGTGTGTGTGTGTGTGTGTGTGTGTGAGGGGAGGCTGGTTCATAAGAGGACGCACACACTCATGGCGGTGCACACATTGGTTTGATTTCCTCGTCGCTAACCTTGTGTTGTTCTTGAACTTGAGGAAAAAGTGCAAACACGTGACGCACTGCTGGGGGCCCGGACCCTCACAGCCGTCGTCGCTGCATTCGGGGTCACACGGCCCTGGAAGGGGGGCGAGGGGGGGGGGGTCGGGATGAAAAAGAAATAAAAATACGAAAATTGAAAAGTGCCAAAAATAGTAAAATAAATAAATAACGAAACCTCCAAAACCAACGCGTTGCCACGGCAACCTTTTGGCGAGGAAAAAAAGAGGAGAACTTTCAGAGGGACTGGGCGGGCGGGAGGGGAAGGGGAGCACAGCGGGGAGCCCCTCCTTTGGAGACGGAAACAAAAGCCGCTAGAGGGGCAAAAGCTCCTACAAAGGGTGGCAATTAGGGGGGCCGCCGCCGCCGAGCACGTGTGGTCCCCGGGCCTCCGGGATGTGCTCTTCGCCAAGGAGATGACTCACCGCTGTATTCATCGGTGAGGTCATCATCACCGCCGCCGCCACCCATCGCCATGTCAGCTGACCGCGCCTTCTCCCGCCGGGTGGGGTACGGAGGCTCCGAGGTGCCATGAAGTACCAGGGACCACTCTCTCACCGTCCCGGCTGTGACGCCACACAGAGGGCGGGGAAGAGGAGGGGGAGGGGGGAAGAGGGGGTGGGGGAGGTGGAGAGAGAGAGATAGAGAGAGAGAGAGAGAGAGAGAGAGAGAGAGAGAGAGGCAGAGTGAAGGTTTGTGTGAGAAAGATAGTGTTAGAGAGAGACACAGAGGGAGAAGGATGGAGCGATGAGAGAGAGAGAGAGAGAGAGAGAAAGAGAGAGAGAAAGAGAGAGAGAGAGAGAGAAAGAGAGAGAGAAAGAGAGAGAAAGAGAGAGAGAGAGAGAGACAGCGAGTGCAGGAATGTGTGAGAGATGGCAATAAGGAGCGAAGAGAGTCACAGAGTGGGAGATCGAGAGAGAGAGAAAGCGAGAGAAAATGGGGGTTATAGAAAAAGATAGGAGGGACGGAGAGAGGGAGACACGTTGAACAGAGAAGGGAAGATATGGAGAGAGAGGAGAGATAAGTGAAAGTGAGATGGAGAGAGCAAGGAAAGGAGAAAGAGAAAGAAATAAAGAGAGAGAGCGAGAGAGAAAGAGTTAGAAAGAGAAAGGGCGAAAGAGAGTGATAGAAAGAGAGTGAGAGAGAGAGAGCATGAGTGTGAGAGTGAGAGAGAGAGAGAAAGAGAGCGATAGACAGACAGAGAGAGAGTGAGAAATTTAGCAAGAGTGAGAGTGAGAAAGAGAGAAACAGGGAGAGTGATAGAGAAAGCGAGACAGAGAGAAAGAGAGCGAGAGAAAGTGAGAGAGAGAGAGAGAGAGAGTTAGAGAGAGAGAGTGAGAGAGAGATAGAGAGAGAGAGAGAGAGAGAGTGAGAGAGAGAGCAAGAGAGAGAGAGAGAGTTAGAGAGAGAGAGAGTGTGAGAGAGAGAGAGAGAGAGGGAGAGAGAGAGGGGGAGAGAGAGAGAGTTAGAGAGAGAGAGAGTTAGAGAGAGAGAGAGAGAGAGTGAGAAAGCGAGAGAGAGAGAGTTAGAGAGTGTGAGAGAGAGAGAGTTAGAGAGAGAGAGAGTGTGAGAGAGAGAGAGTTAGAGAGAGAGAGAGGGAGAGAGTTAGAGAGAGAGAGAGAGAGAGAGAGAGAGAGAGAGAGAAAGCGAGAGAGAGAGAGCGAGAGAGAGAGAGAGAGTTAGAGAGTGTGAGAGAGTTAGAGAGAGAGAGAGAGAGAGAGAGAGAGAGAGAGAGAGAGAGTTAGAGAGAGAGAGAGTGTGAGAACAAGCGGCCTCAGCGTGTGGGATGTTGTGCTACTTGTGGTCTGATGTATGTTTGATGACAAGGGAGCGCGAGCCAGAGCAGAGACCTAGTTTCCCCGCGTCGGCTCTCTGGGCAGCGGGCGCGTCGTGGAGCTCCAGCAGCCACTCCCCGGCCGACTCCTCCCCCCAGCAGTGGGTCGTCATGAACTCCCAGCGCGAGAAGCCCTCCATGGAGCCGTCCAGAGGCCTGCAACGAGGACACACACACACACACACACACGCAGGAGCAAGCACACACACACACACACACGCACGCACGCAGGAGCAAGCACACACAAACACATGCACACACACACACACACACACACACACTTGAGCAAGCACACACAAACACACACACACACACACACACGCAGGAGCAAGCACACACAAACACATGCACACACACACACGCAGGAGCAAGCACACACAAACACATACACACACACACACACACACACGCAGGAGCAAGCACACACAAACACACACACACACACAGGAGCAAGCACACACACACACACACACACACACACACACGCAGGAGCAAGCACACACAAACACATACACACACACACACACACACGCAGGCATAAACATGCACACACACACAGACAGACATTTATACATGCACACACATACATATACAGACACACACAAACAAACACACACACACACACACAGACACACATATGCTCACACACACATACACACACACACATAGTCACACACACACACTCACACACACACACACACGCACGCACACACGCAGGCACATGCGCACATTCATACACATGCACACACACACATACAGACACACATATACTCACACACACATGCATACATACATACACACATATATACTCATAAACACATATACACGCGCACACACATATACGCACACACTCTCACATTACCACAGGGAATTATTCATTCATTCCTTTGTGCTCTACGCGTTACATAATGGATATTTCATATTAAAAGTGAAAAAAAATGCAGGCTCATTAACTTGCTGCATATCACAGCCCTTATGAATGAGAGCACATTTTGCTAACATATGGCCTAATCGTCGAGAGATATTTTTCCTCTTTTTCGTAGGAATGGAGGTACAGCTTGCCAGCACAGGCAGTAGACAGTAGTGAAAAAATGGCCAGGAGGAGGGCCAGAAACTATTTTAGTATAAATTACCATATGATCAATTGTTGTTGTTTTTGTGAAGGTTAAACATGGCTGCTGCCAAACAGTATAACTAGACACACTGGTGCAACTTCAATAATGAGAAGAATCGAAAAAGTGGGTTTCCTTGATGAACTGAAGGAAACATGTGTGATATTCTTAATCTATTTAGTTACACAGCTTGCATATAAATTGTTTTAGCCTCTCTCTTATAATTTATGTGCGTATGAATCAAACGACTCTAAGTGAAATGTATTCCAGCAGAGCAGTCTACTGTTATATCATCAGAGGCAAACTAACTTTGACATTCGGTGTTCATTATATAAACAGCAAGAACTCCCCCATGAAGGTAAAAAGAAAACAGATAAATAGACCTGCCATAGATGAGCGTCAAAGTAATGAAATAAATGTCATCATGAAAACATTAAAAAATAGAAATATATAAAAGTTACATCACAACCTTGAAAAAACTGAAAAACAGCGGGGGAGGATTTAATATTAAAAAAGCAATTTAAAAAAGAGCTTCATCCACTCTGACCAGGCCGTTTCTACTGTATCACCTGTAGGACAGCAACCGGGACACCGTGCCCAAGGGTGATGTCAGCGAAATGGAGAGGTCGCCGCGGCGACCGCCGGTGACGGTGACGCGGACCACCACGTGTTCCACGTAGGCCACGTGCGTCAGGGGGCTGGCGGCGCAGCCCAGAGTGCTTACCACAGACCTCAGTACAGAGCCAGGGCCCATCGGCCTGCCGGTGGGACGAGAGACACGTGGAGAAAGAGAGGGAGAGAGGGGAGGGGGGAGAGGGAGAGAGAGAGGGGGGGGGGAGAGAGGGGGGGAGGGGAGAGAGAGGGAGAGGGGGGGAGAGAGAGGGAGAGAGGGGGGGAGAGAGGGGGGGAAAGGGGGGGAGAGAGAGGGAGAGAGTGGAGAGGGGGGGAGAGAGAGGGAGGGGAGAGAGAGAGGGAGGGGGGAGAGAGAGGGAGGGGGAGAGAGAGAGAGAGAGGGGGGGAGAGGGAGAGAGAGAGGGAGAGAGGGGGGGAGAGAGAGGAGGGGGGAGAGGGAGAGAGAAAGGGGGGGAGAGGGAGAGAGAGAGGGGGGAGGGAGAGAGGGGGGAGAGGGAGAGAGAGAGGGGGGCGAGAGAGTAGGGAGAGAGAGGGAGGGCAGGGAGAGAGATAGAGAAAAAGAGAGAGATAGAGGGTAGTGAGAGAAAGAGAGAGAGAGAGAGAGAGAGAGAGAGGGGAGAGGGGCCAGGGAGAGAGTGTGAGAAGAAAGAGAGATAGAGGGTAGAGAGGGAGAGGGGGAGAGAGACAATCAGAAAAAGAAAGAGAGGGTAGGGGAGAGAGAGTGAGAGGAGCAGGAGAGAGAGGGGAGAAAGAGAGAGAGAGAGAGAGAGAGAGAGTAGACAGACAGAGATAGAAATGTAGAGCGTGAGAGATCGAGAGAGAGACTCATGTGACTCTCCCAGGTGTAAATAAAATAGCTTTTAGGTCACATGTTCCTGTCATCTTTTGTTGTGCTTTCTGAAATGATGGCGTAAAATAATTATGGCATGAAATAATGACAACTGCATTGTGACACAGCAGAAACACGAAATTGTCATCATGTATTATGATGACCATAATCGTCGTAACATGTATCGGAATAACTTTATTGTATTGCATTTGGTGTAATTTGTGAACTAGGAACAATCAAACTGGAATAGGTGTATAGATTTCATTTATGCAATGAATAAATCATAGCCTTAATGCTAGTTGAATCTGCCTAATCTACTTTAATCTTCAATTGAAAACTACGTGAAGCACTATTTCACGTAAGACTCATCTTCTAAGCCTCTTCTACCCTGCGCCACATTCATTGTGATTCTCAGACCACAAACAGCCATTGGACCCACGAGGGTTGGTCATCATCGCCATGCCGACCCACCTGTTCAGTTGCACGGGGGCCTCCTCCTCACACACGTGGTGTTGGGGGGCCACCCTCCAGCCCCCCGCCTCCTTCACCATGCTCTCCGCATCCAACAGACCAAAGCCGTACAGATGGCTCACTGGGGAACGGGACGACATCAACGACACAATCCATCACAGTTCAACGCGGTGCAGAGGCGAGATGGACAAAAAAAAAACACACCGACAAAACACACATTTGGGGGTACACACGAAACGAAAACGCAGACCCACACGCACGCACATGCAGACACACACAGGGGAGACACACGAGACATGCAGACCTACACGCACGCACATTCAGACACACACAGGAGAGGCACACGCAACGTGCAGACCTACACGCAAGCACACACACACACATGAAAGACAATCATCACAAGGAAAGGGACCAGCACGCATCAACAATCACGCGCACACGCACACACAGACGTTAACGCATGCACGCATTGATACCCTCACAAACACACACAAACACACACACACACACACACACACACACACACACACACACACGCACACACATCCCCCGATTGCCTGTAATATTTATTAAGATATCCTCACTTCAAATCCTTTTTTTTAATTGAATTTCAACACGGCCCCGCGGGCGAGAGACTGGTGGAATGAAGGCCGTCCACTTTAACAATGTGTGTGTGTGTGTGGTGCGTGTGTGTGTGTGTGTGTGTGTGTGTGGGGAGAGAAACAGGACGAGAGCAAGGAGCTACCTACCCTTGTATCCGGCCCCGTTGACGTGCCAGTCGGGCGCGCGGAGATGCGCCGACTGGGCCGTCCTGACGATAATGTGCTGCACGTCCCTCCACGTTAGCATGGGGCTGTGTGGAATGAGGTCAAAGGTCAGGGCAGAGACACAGGCGAACTGCCCAATCGCATCTTATCGACCGCTAATCTGGCTATGCATTGATTTTCTCCTCGTCTTTTTTGTACTTGGCTTCCAGCGCGAGAGCGATGACTCCCGCGGCCATAGAGGAAGAGGCCGACGTTCCGGAATGATCCTTGATACAGCCGTGGCTTCCCGCTAGCGTGATCTGTGGATGTGTAGGAAGCAGGAGATGTTATCTGTATGTATATGTATTTAGAATACATATATGGGGGTAGGATTGAATAAGTGCTATACTTCTTCCTACTCTTTTTCAGGCATATCAATTGAATGTATGTAATATGCTTTTTTAATTTAATTTAATTTGAACGTCGTTCTTGTTTATACATTTTTCGTGCTTTCATTTTGTTTAGTATTTTTGATATGTTAGATTTTTAATTGATATGTCTGAAATAAATGTAATCAATCAAATTCAATATAAATATATACTACTCATATATATATATATTTAGGATGTATAGGTGTTCTTTGCGTCTTTGTTTTTAGACGACAGATATTCGAATCATACTTGTTTTAGTTTTTTTGTACTAATCTACTTTGGGATACTGCAGTCAGCGCTTTAAGTCTTTGTTTTATGGCTGCGAATTGCTTTATATTGGTGTTGATATGTAAATTGATTTTTTTGGCAGTTTATTTCAGACGTCGGGTGGATGGATCTACTGGAAAAGGCAATCTTTTGTAGCTTTTTTATTATATATCAAAGTAAATGATGTAAAACAGATTAACTGCTTTTTTTTATGCGCCGAGGAACGCGTCTTTCATTGTGCTGTAAAATACAATTTACCTGATACCATAAGGCATTCCTGATAACCTAAGCATTACACATTTGATCCCTATACAATTACTCAACTGAATTCAATGCTATGGTTATTAATTTCTTTCAATGGGCAAACATGTATCCACGGACTGTAAAATGGAGAAATGTCACTTGTATTTATTAAGTATTTTCTGTAACCTTCAATTTAGAATCCTTTGGGTCAGGCAATTCAACAAATACCTGTACATAATTGGGACGATTTTCAAACATGCAAAAACAAACGCAATTCCCAGTTGCAAATAGTTAATTTCCGTTATTCCATTCAGCAAATATTATTCTGTTTTGATTCTAAAGTATTTTGTAATTCCACGTTGGCTGACTGCCTCTTCAATTCCAGTATCTTCATTGCCTGAAGGCCCGGGGTCTCTCCCTAGGTTATTTTGTATTCCTCCATTGTTTTATATTAAAACAGCCAAAAATAATCCAGACAAAGACACACTTGCAATTTGCTGCTAAATCCCAATCCTTTAACTCAGCCAATATTTGGAGCAAATTGCACCGTTGTCAGATGTGTGATGGACAGATGGATGGATAGACAGGCAGATATAGAAAGACGATCGATAGATATAGACAGGCAGTCGGACAGCAATCGTATTCAAGCACGTGTACAGATCTAATTGATATCTCTTCCCATCATTATAATGCTGTTACCGTTACTTCCAAAATATTTGCCCTGTTAGCATAATTTAAGCTGTTTTCTCATCAGTCCAACTAGATCTCTCTCTCTCTCTTTACTGTTCTTCCTTGGTTAGTAAGCACGAGACACTGGCATAAATGATGACGATTGGCTAAATAAAACTAATTTAGTTACTTTTTAGGAGAAGTAACTAGTAACTGACCTAATTACTTTTTAAAGTAACTTGCCCAACACTGCTCCTCACCATGCTTCCGTCTCCGTCCCCTCCGCCGTAGGCCGTGGCCAGGGTGGAGGAGCACTCCTCCAGGTAGTCCGGCCTCCCTCCACCCTGACCGACACTGCTGATGGAGATGGTGTAGATGCTGTTGGCGTAGCCGTCGCAAGAGCAATGGTCGCCCCTTCTGCCCCCGTTCCCCGACGCCCAAACAAAGACGGATCCCTTTCCCTGTCTGCCCTGAATTGGTATTGGCGAAGGCAGGAGACACAGGGGAGGGAATTAGTATGCTAATGTTATTTACACATTGATACGTGGATCAAGAAGCCTGTTACAGTAAACACACAGCCGCAGGGGTGAGCCGGAGTGTGGAGAGGCAAACATCCAAAGTGTTCCTGCAGACTCGCACAAATCTATCTCATAGGGATAAATCTGATCTCCTGCACACACACACACACACACACACACACACGCACACACACACAAACACACACACACACACACACACACACACACACAAACAAACACTCAAACAATATACACATGCAGGCTCTCTCGCACGTTCATCATGCGTTAGGATAGTCCTGTGATTAGGGTGATTCCCAGCTGAAAGGTTCTGTGCTCGAACCCCAATATCCAGAGTCTACCTGCAGGCATCTATGAGGCAAGAAGCTCCTTCAAGACACGCATCTCAAAAATAAAGTCCACCACACGTCGTGTTGGATAACAGCATCTGCTTCAAACAGCTACAGCACATCTATTTCCATCCGCACTCCCCTCTCTCCACCCTGGCCTCTTACTGTCAGAGCTCCACTCTTTAGGGCGAGGCTAGCCAGTGGTCCGGGCCCCTCCAGTGTGGCCCCGTCGTCCTCCGGTCCCCAGACAGCCAGGTAGATATCCACATGCTCCGGCCTTAGGCCCAGGGACTGGGCCTCCACTATGTCCGTCACGTCTCCGTCCAGCATTCGCACGCCTGCGGGAGTCAGCGGCACAGCTTGAGTTACCGAATGGATCAGAAGCACAGTTAAACTCTAGGCTAGTTCTGGGCAGTGAACTTCTTAGGGCGAGGCGCGTGTCTTCAACATAAGCGGTCCCCCGCAGGGTGGTATGGCTACAGGGAAATGGATCTCACCGCCTATCGAGGCCTGGAAGGAGACTCCCACGGTGCACTGTGAGTTGTTGGCTGCCGCGGCAACGATCCCTGCACATTTAGTCCCGTGGCTGTCAGGATGATCAGGGTAGAGACGGGCAGAGGGTTGGATCAGATATTCTCAACAGATGGCTAACTATGACTATTGTCTAGTTAGTATCAACGCTTAAATTAAATATTGAAGTCTTCGTTTAGTTGGTCAGGAACGAGACCTGCGGAGGGTTGGATGAGATATTATAAACAGATCTGCTAACTATGTCTATTTGTGACTAACGCTATAACTAGAGATCTAGTTATATCCAGTTTTTGTATTTAGTTATAAGGAAAGTTAAGAAGTTCAGGAAAGAGACGTAAAGTTAGTTAAGCAAACACTAACCCCTACTCGTGCATTAATGCAAGAATCTATAAAGTAATTTACAGTAAAACTCTTTGGGCAACAGCCAGTCTAAAAGAGTGTCTAAAGAGAAAGTCGATAAATGAGATTCAAAAAAGATTAACTAATTTTGCCCCAGACAATGGAAAAAGTGTATTAATTAATGCTTGTTCATAATGGCACAGGATGATGTGCGATGAACGATGAACAACTGGCTCCCGAAGAACAGTAACTTACTTGTCAGCATTGGCAACTTCCTTCAGGGAGGGGTCTCTGTATTTTCCATTCACATCCTCGCTGGCCAGTGGGTCCTAGCAGAAAGGTGGTTAGTATGCCGACATGAAGGGAAAAAAAAAACATCTGTTGAGAAAACGGCCATCCGTTTTATCAAGCAAATTTAATTGAGCGTTGTTCGCTAATCAATTGGACAGTAAAGTGCATCGTACGTCGAATGCCAGTTCCAATACTCTTTCACATTGACCTTTTAAAGCCCCTGGCCCTAAAACCTCGGCATGTAATATCCGTCTTGGCTACGCAGTCCAGCACAGGTCAGGGAGGGGCCACTAGGGATGTGGGGGGGGGGGGGTTTGCCAAATACCGTTAATATCCTCTTCCTGATGAGAGCCAGTATGTGGGGGGGTCTTCTGTGCACTTACATAATTTGACTTGAGGTCTGGATGTTCCCTGTCCACGCCGTCGTCCAGGACAGACACCACCACGCCCTTCCCCGTGTAGCCCCGGCTCCAGGCCTCCTCGATCCGCATGTCGCAGGGGCAGCTCCCGGAGTCCCCGCTGCAATGCTGTGGTGGGAGACAGCGGAACAAGGTCCAGTCGGTCCCGGGCCCAAGGGTTCTGGGCATACCTGAACAGGATTCCTCACCACCTCGCTACTCTAGAACGTCTGTCTAACGATGCCTAACCCCTCCCTGTTCTAGAATGTCTGTCTAACGATGCCTAACACCTCCCTGTTCTAGAACGTCTGTCTAACGATTCCTAACACCTCCCTGTTCTAGAACGTCTGTCTAACGATGCCTAACACCTTCCTGTTCTAGAACGTCTGTCTAACGATGCCTAACACCTCCCTGTTCTAGAACGTCTGTCTAACGATGCCTAACACCTCCCTGTTCTAGAACGTCTGTCTAACGATGCCTAACACCTCCCTGTTCTAGAACGTCTGTCTAACGATGCCTAACACCTCCCTGTTCTAGAACGTCTGTCTAACGATGCCTAACACCTCCCTGTTCTAGAACGTCTGTCTAACGATGCCTAACACCTCCCTGTTCTAGAACGTCTGTCTAACGATGACTAATGCCTTCCTGCTCTAGAACGTGGGTCTAACGATGCCTAACACATCCCTTCTCTAGAACTTCTATCAGGAGAAGATCACTGCAATACATAAAAGAATACACCGAAAAGATTTGTCATATAAGAAGGTTATTTTAAATTGATGCTACGGTGACTCCATGGTAACGGAGCGTCCACATTGCTCATGGAGCCAGGCTCAGACTCCACTGCGCTCCTAGTGTGTGTCACAGAGTGTTTAGTGGACCCAAACGCGTGCGACTCACGATGTACCACAGGTTGTTCCACTGGGGGTCGTTGAAGTAGAGCGCCGGAGGGCGGCTGGTGTGCTGTCCCGTGGCGGGGGTGTGTTTGGTTTTCACGTCTATGGAGTAGATGTGACTCGCCCTGGAGTTTCTCTTGGCTCTGTTGAGGACCACCTGCTGTTGAAGCCACCGCACCTGGGGAGAGACGCCGGGGATGTGTTTGATTACATGTGCAGGGACACTGACTTTAAGCTGAGAATATGTGAGACGTTTACCGATCACTACTTTGGTCAGGTGTGTGCTTTTGATGTTAGGGCATGGAAACCAGGTGTGTGTATATCTGCATGAGTGTGTGTGTGTGTGTGTGTGTGTGTGTGTGTGTGTTGAGTGCATGTGTCTGTGTGTGTGTGTCTGTGTATTTTTGTGTGTGTGTGCGCATGTGTGTGTGTGTGGGGGGGGTGCGCATGTGTGAGTGTGTGTGTTGAGTGCATGTCTGTGTGAGTGTGTGTAAGTGTATTTTGGTGTGTGTATGCATGAGCCTCTGTGTGCGTTGAGTGCATGTGTGTGTGTGTGCATGTGCAAGGAAAAGCCAAGTGTCTTGTGACTGTGTAGCAGAAGCCACTACTATTACTATACTCATACACATATAGTAGTGGGTTTGTAATGGAAGCCACTACTTCTATGATTACACAAGTAGTGGCTATATGATTACACATATTTGCAGGTATTAATCCTTATGGGGAGAAGAGGGAGTGGTCATAACCCGTCATGCTGTGAATGAATTATGCAGGAATGGATATCGAGTGCACCTCAAGACATGTCCCATTACATAGGCCTACCTGGGGCTCCTTGGCGATGCGCTCTGACAGAATCCGGTTGGCCACCGTGGATCGGCACGCCGTGTCGTTGTGGCGGAAACTGAAATAGTTTTCCAGACGTCCAATCTGACCGAACAAACACAAATAGGAAGACAATCTCTTTTAGAAAGGAAAAAAAATGTTATTTGTTACACCGCCGCCATGCTGTCATCCCCCGAATGAGTCAGCAGCCAAATGTTAAATAATGGAAAAACACCAGTTGTATTATTTATTAAAGGGGCTACCTTACACCCTGCTTGTTTTTCAGTCTGAAGCAACATGAGCCAAGAGGGCGTGATGGGCTGTTGTAGCGTGTGTGTGCGCGCGCGTATAGACACTCGTAGCATGTGGGTGCGTGTGCGCACCCGCACACGCACCATCAATTGTAATGCAATGAATGCAGTCCTTAATCCAACGAATAATTATCAATGTTCTAAAATGTATATTGGAAAGCAAGCCCTGCACAAATAATGAAAAAAGCGACTGTCTAGCCTGCTTCACTATTTAACAAAGTAATGTCTATCAGATGAACATAGAAACTTGTTAATAAAAACTAAAAACTGATAATTAGTGCTTATATAAGATATAGACAACATATATTGCCCATTATCATCAACTACTCTGCCAGGCATTTTATAGTGAACATTTATCAAAAAGTCCAAAAATGGAAGGATACTACAGCATATAGGCCTACTCAACGTGTGCTTGGTCGACGTTGCAATATTGTCGATTTATTCAAACATGGTGGATATATTTGGAAACTCTCTTAAGTGGAGATGTTTCACCTACCTGACCCATATTCGTGAGGCCGTGCTTCTCTGCTATCCTGTCTGCGGCGTCCCGGTGGGCCACCTTTATGGCCCAGTCATTAGTGAAGATCTTCCCGTGGCACAAGGTGAATAAAGCGGCCACCCACGCTGCATACAACCCCGCCATTGCTGCCGAGTCGAGAAGTTGTCTGTTTCGTGGAATGTGGTCATTTGCGTTGTTTTTTTATTAGGTTTTTTTCCTCATCGTTTTCCCCCCGTAGATTAGTTGGCGCAGCGGCGAGCAGGCGTGCACCGAACACTTTGCAAAGACGCACCTTCATTAAGAACAAACCCGAGAGGCTCATATTTCTACTTAAATATGAGAGCGCCGGCCCGGCCACCGTGACATCCTCGTGTCATCCCTTCCCGGGGCAGCCGGTTCACTCCGTCTGGGATTGCTGGCGTGATACCAGATGGTAAAAAAAAGGGAAGATTTTATGTTTTTATTTTTATTTTTTATTATTATTTGTCGTACATATTAAAAGACTCGTCCGTTTCCTTATCTGGTGAATATTCACGGCTCTTCTAAGGTACGGGAGGTCAGAGGGGAGGCTGATTATGGCGCGCTAACAACTGTTCCCATGAAGGCCACTGAAAACACTCCTTATGACCAAATGTTAAAAAATTGAGATATGAATTAAAGCTATAACTTCGTACAAAACGTATTCAGTCTTAAATAGTATTATTTCAAATTAACAGGTAAAATATGGAGATCATTATTTTTTAACAATTCGACATGGACGAAAGGTTTTAAAGACCGTGGTGCTCAACATTATGCTAGGTTAAGTTCCAATTGACCTTTATCACGACACAATGTCTTCACTCCTGTTTTATTAGAGGTGGGAAATATAAAGAAAAAGATTAAATGCTGTTTTCAATCAAAGTGACCGAAAATAGTCCTATATTAGATGTAGGTCTCTATAACGGGGAAATTCTAGGTGTCACAAAGACAAGGAATTATCAGGGATATTAGATTCTGACAATTTTGCGTAAACATGCCAACCTGATTTGTACGGTAAGGATTTTGATAGATTCAACATGAAACTGTATGGACATCTGCCACTTCACTTCTTTTCTTTTTTTAAAGTCGTAGCGCTTCCTCTGTGCAAATTGCAGTGTAGCTAATTTAATCACCATGGTTCACCCTTCCATGTTTATTTTTGCTCCATTTGGATCCACCGTGCTGGAGCTACTTATGGAAAACATCCCCAGGCCGTTCTTGATTTTGATGCACATTTTTCGAAATATCATACGGGAAAAACGTGAGAGAATAAAACAGTTATGATTGGAACTAAACAGTTACGTGAGTCTTTAGAATATTGTGGTGCTTACAATGTAGGGTCTGGAGTGTTTTCTTAACGACCTGCAATTCGGTCTACAATCTTGGCTTTTTATGGAACACCTGCACACTTTATTTCATGCTGGGGATGGTAAAGCTGAACTATTCATTACTGAGGGTCTGTTTACCAGTTTAGCAAGAATCTAGTCTTGTTAGAAACCACCCCTGAGATTTAAAAACGTTAATATTTCTATCCAAATGTCTCCAAATTGAAATGTGTAGCAGCCTAAATACACAAACACAAAAACACACAGACGCGCGCACACACACACACACACACACACACATTCACACACAAAAAGACACACAAAAAGACACACACACACTGACAACAAGAAGATAAATATAAACGCAAAAAGTGAAAAGGAAATGCAAAAGCTCAAGTTCCTCTCTTTTTATCATCGACTCTGCTTTGGGGAAGAAAGCAACACAAAACGGATGAAAGCTGAGCAAAACAAAGGAGGAAAAGCACCTCTCTGCGAAGCCTCCCCAGCACTTTGAAGTTATCTAACATGTCCTCTGAGAGCCTGCCTCGCAAAACAGCCACACATTCCCCTGGAAGTGATCGTCAGAAACCTTCACGAGCACCTTGACTGCCTTGTGGGACCTCCACCCCCCGATCTGCCCGCCCCCTACCCCCTCGCTCTCTGTAGAAGGAAAGAGAGGGGGTGAGAGAGAGAGAGAGAGAGAGAGAGAGAGACAAAGACGCAGAGGGAGAGAGAGGGACAAAGAGATAGAGAGAGAGCGACAGACAGACAGACAGACAGACAGACAGACAGACAGACAGAGCGAGAAACAGAGAGAGAGCAAGAGAGAGAGAGAGAAAAAGAGATGAATTCCCATCTGGATGGTTGGGCAGGTACATTAGTTGGCATGTGGGCGGACACAAGGTAATAGCAAATTGACAATGAAACAAAAAAACAAAATGAGGAACGATCAAAGTTCTAAAAGTGTAGGCAGATGAATCATGCATTTAGATTCCTCAGGACAGAGCTGTGCTGCACCACGGAAAGCCACCGGAATCATAAGGGCTCTGTGTCCATCTGTACCGTGGTTTCAAGTGAGTAAACTGGTGGCCAGCAAGTAGGAAGCATAGGTGGGCGTATACTGCAGAAGTATCAAGATGAATTTGCACACGTTTTTTCCACCGTTACCTCTGCAAAAGTCCAACAATGGTGCAAGAAGACTGTAGATTCACTGTTGAACAGAAAGCCGCAATGTCAGGAGTTTGAGTTTTTTTGCTCTATGTAGCTATAGACTGGGAATATATGAACAAGAATTTCCATTAGTTTTCAGTACAACATTCCAGTAAAGGTCCTATTAGTCAACTATGTTCCTTATGTGCCTTCATGGACATGTCCTTAAAGAGGGAGCAGGGATTTCTTTCAGAATCAAACCTAGGTCGCCACAAGCCGTGTGGCCTTTTTATGGTTAGTGCACTAGCGATTAGCACACTAGCAGTTAGCGTGCTAGCGATTGAGCTTATCTTGTGATTTCTTCTTTAGCTCTATACCTATTGCCACCTGCAGCTAGAAAATTAAAACATTTTCATGCACCGACAAGTCATGTTTAATATATCAAAATATATCAGAATGCATCATTGGATTTTCTTTGTTTGGTGGCAAAACGTGTGAGATGCCTTGAGAGAGTTATAGTAATATAATATACAAAATCAACGTAAATATACCATAACCTAAGCAAACAAAAAATGTGTTCCGCTATGTCTCGTGTGAGAAACATTGTCTCCAACAATGTCTCCCCACAATGACAAATTATTCCACGATTGAACAGTGACAAAACCCCTACTACCAATAACAATCCTATACGGCTATGCTTTCGAAATGGAGGCGGTCATTAAAATGTGACTTCACTATGTGCAAGCGCTATATAATATTAATATTATTAATAATGTGTAACTCCTGTTAAAATAATAATACTAACAACAATAATACTAAACAGAATGTTAACAGCTCATTATTCTGTTTTCAAAAGTACACTGTAAGGTGTACACATCGACATGAATATTCAAAGACATTAAACAATACAAAGTCTCGCAGCGCTTATTACATTCGCTACACCTCACTCCTCACTCCTCACCACCAGCCCTGATGACGTTATACACTGGCTTCCACAGACACACACACACACACACACATACACACACACACAACGTGGAGGATTCCTCCCTACGTGCTCCCACCTCCTGACTGAGTGACTGTGAGATGACCTCCTCCATTGTAACGTGTCTACAGCATCGTAATACGTCTACAGCAGCACGGGCTCCATGACTCATGCCGTATTAGCTGCTGGGATGTTCCCCCCTTTGCAGCGCTGATCGCGGAGGCCCATCCGTTGCAGTCGGCGCGGATGTCGATGCGCCGACGAACGTTGTGTTTCAACATGCGCCCATTATGCACACTCGCCTGTTGACGCCTGGAGACATCGTTATTTCTCTACTCCCCTTCGTTCTGGAGGAGTCGTTGTTGTTGTTGTTGATGTTGTGAGCGTCAAGGCTGCTTCCGATGCTGCTTTGACTGGCATGAGTGCCATAACTTTGACCCCTGATGTATTTTGGAAGAGACTTGAGAGGGAGGAGGGGGGTTGAGGAGAGTTTGGGTAACCCTCTTACTCCTTGATTCATCAGTTCAAGCCTCTTAACGACCTGCTGATCGCAGACACCAAGTCTTTGCCTTGCTTTGTCTCGCCATGACGACCAAAAGGGAAACCGGGGGCAGTTTGAATGGCTTCTCGCGTAAAACCTTTCTGCTGTCTTTTCTGCGTGTGCCAGCCAACCTGAATAGTGCTGCATTGCTACTGACAAAATAGTTACCCTTTTCCATTCACCGCAGAACCCCCCCCCCCCCCCCCCCATCCTCCTCCTCCATCTCTCTCACCCCCCCTCCCCCTCTCTCTTCTCACTTTCTTAACCCCCACCCCCCCCCCCCCTCTCTCTCATCCGCCTCTGCCTCCTGCAGCCTGCACGCTCTCATTCTCTCATTCTCTCTCTCTCTCTCTCTCTCTCTCTCTCTCTCTCTCTCTCTCTCTCTCTCTAGCTCCCCGTCTTTATGGATTCCTAGCCCCGGATATATATTTTTTCCAGCTCCCTTTGTTCCTCACTCCAGGCTCAGGTGCTCAGATCCTCTCTCTGTCTCTCTCTGTCTCTCTCTGTCTCTCTCTGTCTCTCTCTCTCTCTCTCCCTGTTCTCCGGGAGCTTGCTCTACCACTCTGCTGCTCTGTCATCAGGGTTGCGGGCCACGCTGTAGCGTATAGGGGATTAATGACTGACAACTCCTCCATGCTGCCTGTACGCAGTGTAGCACGGCGCACACACACACACACACACACACACACACACACACGCGCGCACAAACACACACGCCGCGCACGCACACACACACACACACACATTCTCACCCACACACACACGCACACACACACATGCAGACGTGTGCGCACACACACACGCACACACACACACACACACACACACACACACACACACAGACATTCCCACACACACGCACACACTCACACCCACATGCAGGCCCGAGCACACACACACACACACATGCACACACACATGCACACGCACACAGTGAAATGGGAGAAATACATGGTGGTGGTTGGGGGTCGGGGTAGTACATTGTATTAGTCCCACAACAATATGTTAAAAGACTTGCAGGCTCAATACTTTGCACACACACAACCATTCATGTACGATTGTGCGGGCAGAATATCAAAGGGCTTGCTCTTGTTTTGCATGCGCGTGCTAGGAGTACGTACTCATCTGGTGTGTGTGTGTGCATTAGTGTGTGTGTACTGTGTGTGCCTCTTTGGAGTTGTGAGTAGAGGGCTACTCGTAATGGCGTTTCGGTTTGCATTGGAACGCCATCAAACGCAGAGATGCGTCATTATGCGTGGGGGTATCATATCATGTGTCTGTGTGTGTTTGTGTGAGTGTTTGTGTGTGCGTGTGCAATAGTGTGTGAGTTTGCTTGTCTACGTGTGTGTGTGTGTGTGTGTGTGTGTGTGTGATTGTCTTTGTGTGTGTATGTGTGTTTGCTTGTGAATTTGTATTCAAGTGTGTGTGTTTGTGTGGTTAGTTGCTTGTGTGTGTGATCTTGTCTGTGTGTGAGTGTGATCTAGTCTGTGTGTGTGTGTGTGTGTGCGTGTGTGTGTGTGTGTGTGTGTGTGTTTGTTTGCTTTTGATTGTCTGTGTGTGTGTGTGGGTGTGTGTCTATGATCGTGTCCACGTGAACACACACAGATAGCTCCCGTGTACATAACAGAGGAGACAAACGTAGCAGTAATAGACCTGCGGAGCATGGCGCAGAGTATAAAGGCTATCTATCATGTGCATACGCTATCTATCTGGTATGCATGCCATCTATCAGGTACACACACTATCTATCCACGCACAGGGGTTGGTCTGCCGCTACCCACTCCAAGTGCAACACCGTGGAACGGATCAGTAAAACAGGCCAGGCTTTCCCCTGATGGGGGGGAAACAAAAAACGATTCCTCACAATGTCCCAGAAAGGGTTCCAGTACAGAACTGCAAAGCTCTGATACACGTACAGCTTTGTTTGTGAAATGTGGGGAATAAGATGACAACATCTTCTTCGACCTGTGGATGTTTAAAAAAAGAGAACTCGTAGGAAAGACTGGATTGACTCGATAGAAAGGAAACACGTCTTTCACTTCAAATGTTGCGAGTGAAGTCTGATGATTATGATTGTAGATTATGTGTGTGTCGTAACTAGGAGTGATAAATAAGGAGAGAGAGAGCTTGTTTGATGTGTTCCCTCACATGCTGTTTTAACTGTTATTCTTGTTCAACTTCAAATAAAAACTACAAATATATTTGTATATATATATATATAAATATAAAAAAGCCTTGTCTCAAACTTCAGCCCTTAGATGTCTGAGGCGGAACTTTCCGGAGACTTTGCCCCGGATTGGCACCAGGGAAGGTGGGGCCTCTCAGAGAGACATCGTCTGCATTGCTCCGTTCCACGAAGATGCACCGTTTTATCCTTTAAGAAAGCCACAGAAGATGTTTGGATTTAGCCGGGGTTGACCAGGAAGTCTCTAGTCCGGCCTATTTCCTCCACTCAAATTGATCTCGAATTATATTATAAGATCAATGGACGTTGATTGTCTTGTTTTTTTCCCCTTCTTACGACTCAGTTTGTTGCAAAACCGAAATGACGGCACACAAAGACATTTGTGGTAAAATACTTTTTTTTATAGAGCAATAATCCATATCTGAAATATAGCATCCAAGCAGAATGGCTTTTTTATTTACAGAACCACACCGCTCGTTCATTTACCTCACCCATGATCTCCCTTCATGTGTCATTTGTATTTGCGTGTGTGCGTATGTGTCTGATGTATGTGTGTGTGTGTGTGTGTGTGTGTGTGTGTGTGTGTGTGTGTGTGTGTGTGTGTGTGTGTGTGCATGTATGAGTGTGCATGTGTGCGAGCGTGTAGCATTTGCATTTCATCATCGATTGTATTAAAACTCTTAAATACAGGTCATAATAATTGGTTTCTTTAACGTCTGGATATAAAAGCTGGTGTTCTGACCCTCATCAGTCTACTGGCAAAGACACCTCCTAGTGCACCTTTCTCTCTCTCTCTCTCTCTTGCTCTCTCTTCATCTCCCACTTACTCTCTCCTTTGCTCTATCCCTCTCTCTTGTTCTCTCTCTTTCACCTGATCTCCCGTTCCCTCTCTCTCTCTCCCTCGCTCGCTCGCTCGATCTCTCTTTCTTGGTCTATCTCTCTGTCTCTTGTTCTTTCTCTCTTGATCTCCCCTCTCTCCCTCCCTCTCTCTTGCTCGCCACTCTCTCTCTCTCTCTCTCTCTGTCTCTCTCTCTCTCTCTCTCCTCCCTCAACCCCACCCAGCGATATTCTCTTTATCTTCCCCTGCACCCGAACTGTGATTCATATTGTGGACCTAACTTCTGGAACCATTTCACTATCAGCACTTTTCATCTCTTTGTACCAGGACTCCAAAAGAAATAAAAGAAACAAGTCAGTACTGAAAATGCAGATGATTCTTTTCCCCCTTCACTCGGAAAGAACAAACATGGATGTAGAAACTCCGTTCAGTAAGAACAACATGTACGTGCGTCCCGGTCAAGACAGCCTCTTTATTCCGTGACGTCCACAACTGCAGCAGTCCCAGCGCTATGAATACATAAACAACTGTCCACCCTTCCACCTCTGGTGATTTCGCTTGTTGTTATTTCGCTTTCATCTTGCGTTGTCTTTTTTTTTTTCTTTTTCTGAGAGCAAAGTACACAGTGCATCACAGTACAGTACAGTATCAAAAATGGGCTTTTCCTTGTACCCCCAACCCCCGACCGTCCTCCTCCTCCTCTCCAACATCTCCTCCTCCTCTCCTCTACCTCACCTCCCCCAGTCCTACGCCTCCTCTCCAACTCCTCCGCCTCTCCTCCTCCTCTCCTCCTCCGCTCCACCACCTCACCGCCGCCTCACCACCTCCGGTCCTCCTCCTCCTCACTTCCACCACCTCACCTCCTCCCCGTCTTCCTCCTCACCTCCTCCTCCTCTTCCTCCTCCTCCTCTTCCTCCTCCTCCTCTACCTCCTCCTCCTCCTCCTCCTCCTCCTCCTGCAGGATCACTCAGAGGAACCAGAAGCATTTCTTCCTGTTCTTCTTGCCTGATCCGGGGGCCTGCTGCTGCTGCTGCTGCTGCTGCTGCTGCTGCTGCTGCTGCTGTGCCGGCTGGGGGGATTCCTGGCGATGGGGCGTCCCGGGCTGGGTCGGCGGGTTGGCCGTGGATTGAGGCGAGCCCTCTGGGGGGTCCCCTACCTTCCACTTCCTCACCACCTGGCCCTCCTGCAGACGGAAGTCATGCTCCACGCTGCAGAAAGAAGAGTGAGGCGGTGGAAAAGAGAGAGAGAGAGAGCGAGAGAGAGAGAGAGAGAGAGAGCGCGAGAGAGAGAGAGAGAGAAAGAGAGAGATGTATCAATAGAGAGGGAGAGAGAGAGAGGGAGTGAGTGAGAAAGAGAGAGAGAGAGCGAGAGAGAGAGAGAGAGAGAGAGAGAGAGAGATGATGCATCAACAGAGAGGGAGAGACCGTACTTAGTGGTGACATCCTTTAAACCAGAGGATCTTCTATATAATGCGTCAGCATCTAAAACTTGCTAGAGTCCAAGAAGTCTGTTTTATAGATTTAAACCGTCATCACAGTCACACTGTCAAAGTTATTCGCAGGCTCCACATTATACAACAGAACCCTAACCTTAGCACCTCCAAAGGGGCAAATAAAAACGACCAAACTCAAATCCAAGGGAAGAAAACCTTGAGAAGGAACAGATGAAAGGGACTCCAAGGAACATTGACTGGTGCAAAAAAGAGGTGCAGAATACGCAGAGCTATAACGGTGAGCGAAACAACAAAGCAGCGACAAAAGGTTGGAAGCCGAAAATAAAGGCAACATAGCTGCTTGAAAAACAGTCTGACGACAACAGACAAAACCGAGAGAAGCCTTTAAAAACTAATCCCAAAGAGAGGAAAGGCCACACCACACCGCAGTGCCGGAACGCCGTGTTAAAACCGCCGAGAGAAGAAACGAAACTGCACACACCGGGAGTATTTTTTAATGCCCCCGTCGACGCCTTGACACGACGCTAAAGTCAGCACGGTTCATTGTCACTTACATAATGCGACTCGAGTGCACTCGTGGGGAAATTGAATAAACAGATGAGCACTTAAGATCATGTAACGCACACACACAAAGAAAAAAGCGAAACATTTCAGCATGGGTGCTGAATTAAAGCGCTCGTCAGCGGTCGATGTGCCGGCTGAGCGTTTCCCGGGTGTGGACAACCATTCTTCCGTCTCTTCTCTGTTTGGAATGTGTGACTCGGTTCTGCTGCACTGATTATGCAGTGTCCTACTTAGGGGATGGGGGGGGGGGGGGTCTGATGCTGGTGTTCCTCCAGCACCCCACCGCTGGGGTCGGGAATACTGAGTCTCCCCCCCGTCCCCGTCCGGGGATAGGAGCGTCGGGATAGGGAGAGATGCTTTGGGGAGTGAGGGAGAGAGAGGGAGAGGGATAGGGAGAGAGAGAGAGAGAGAGAAAGAGAGAGAGAGAGAGAGAGAGAGAGGTGCCCAGGCATCAGGGCCTGGGATGAGTGTGTTTCTGTGTGCGTGTGTGCGTTTGTATGTGTGTGTGTGTGTGTGTGTGTGTGTGTGTGTGTGTGTGTAGGTGTGCGTGCGCGTGTGTATGCACCCATCTGTGTTTGCTTGTGTGTGTATGCTTGTGTGTTGGAGTGTGAATGCGTGGCTCAGTGTGTGTGTGTTTTCAGGCAGAACCATGAGGAGGGTGTAGAGCAGGATGGGAGGGGTGCTTCTACTCTGTTGTTCACGCTAACAAACCACTTGAGTTTGATCTGTTCTGCCTTAGCTCTTGTTACGAGAACATCGCACATCCCTACCTCCTGGCAAGAACGCACACATACTCATGCATGCACACAGACACAGACACACACACAGACACACACACACACACACACACACACACACACGCGCATACGCACACAAACGGTAAAAAGTCAGTGGGAACAAAAAGCACCAGGGAGCAATTATTCCTCTTTTCTTTCTTCCTCTTCCTATTCATCATCATCAACTCGTCGTTGTCGTCTTCTCCTTCTCCTTCTTTGCCTCTTCTTCTCCTTCTTCTAATTCTTCTTCCTCTTCCTCTTCTCCTCCTCCTTAATCTCCCCCTTCTATTTTTTATTCTCCTTCTGCTTCTTGTTATTCTCCTCCTCCTCTTCCTCATTATTGCTCATTCTTCTTCTCCTCCTCCTCCTTCTTCTTCTTACTATTCTTCTTCTTCTTCTTCTTCTTCTTCTTCATCTGCTTCTTCGCCTTCTTCCTCCTCTTTAATATTTCTGGAAAAGTCTGGATGAAAGCCAAGCAGCCATAGCTAAACCTGGGTGTGGAGGTTGTGGTGGGGATGGTGGTGGTGGGGATGGTGATGGTGGTGGTGGGTTTGGTGGAGGTTCGGGTCGTCAAAGTAGATCAAATTTGATTTGATGGATGCCGAGCGACGGAGTCACTAGCTGTTATTCTAAACCCATAGGGCAATGAACTCCCACTCCGTCCCACCTCCATCTGCGGAGCTCCCTGTAGAGGCCCCCTTTACCCTCACCTCTGGTTCCTGCGGCCCCTTTGGGGCCCCGTGTGATTGAGGCACTGTGACAAGTACCTTCGGGTCCTTAAGAGACCCAACATTGGCAGACAGAGGAGGAAGCTCTGGGAACATAACACAATTTGTCCCAACTGCCCAATGGACAAAGTGTTATTGAGCGGCTTGAACCAACAACCACCTGTGTGCAAACTCAGTGGTCAATAGGTAAATCCAATTGGCTCATTTTGAATACACTAAGGGCAACAATGGCCGACAAAAAGGTACAAAAGTGTGTTTTGTGCTAATCACAGTGTGACTTTGATTCTAATTCCGACTAAATGACCTGCTGCTATATATAAGTCTATGTTAACAATAGTGTATTTTTGTTTATAAACACAATGGTTTTATGCAGTTTGTGGGCAAGTGGGAATGCACTTAGTACTTAGTGTCAGGCACTTGCCTACAATATATCTCAGCACAAAGCACCCTTGAAATGAGTCGATGTGGGTACAGGTTAACTATAGCCTTTTACTCTGGCTAAACAAAAGAGAAAGTTTTCTGAGTGTACAGATTGGAACAAAAAGTCCATAGAAATGTCACACTATCTTTTAGCTGAACTGGGAGAAACCTTTTGCTGACATACGTTACAAAGTGCAGAGCTCTAAACCACAAACTCAATAGCAACACAAGTTGAATTAAAAGCTGTGATGGGAATTATTGCACTGCGGTGAGCTTCTGTCTCTGAGACAGTGTTCTGCTATATTGCTCTTTATTAGAACGGCAGTGCTGCACAAAGTAACTTCTAATCAAATGTGGCAATATCTTTCTGTGTGTGTTTGCGTGCGTGTGTGTGTGTGTTTGTGTGTGTGTGTATGCGCTTGAGTGTGTGTGCGTTTTCAGGCAGAACCATGAGGTGGGTGTAGAGGTGTGCAAAGATGTATGTGGATCGATTTTTGAAGCCATAGAACGACAACGCAATAGTATAATAGTTATCTCTCATGATCCAATAGTTTGAATCTTTACTTTTACTTTTCTTTTGGGTTCCAAGCAAGATTGTTAGCAAAACAATGCAGGGGGGACCTCCCCAAACACCATCAACTACTTTAATCTCAGGGTCACTCATAAGAACCGCTGCCTTAAAACACATACATAAAAACATACATAAACAAGAAGGCTCATTAGCATTAAGGTTCTGACCCAGCAATGTTATGTAGTTTCACTGCAATTTGGGTGGTTTATATTAAAAACAACCACAATGAAATGTTGTATAGCAAATGTTATTGCATAAGTTGTTACTTCAATGAGGAAAGCAGGAAACAAGAAAAACATTTGACTGTGATACTACGTTACTATTTAGAATAAGCTTTAATCCTAAACAGATTTACAGTGACTGAAGATACATAAGAAGGGAGGCGACTACAGGTATACTGCAGATGTTTGGCTGGAACTCATACAGTGTAATCCTGAGACAATCCTGCCCCTATCTTATATACACAATACAATGTCCTATGTCGAATGTAATCCCAAGCAAATTCTGTTCCTGTTTTGTGTTTTTTGATTGATGGTCCTGATGACTGAGTGAATCCATTGCTCTTTGTTCCCAACCAATCTTCTTGGGTCCTGCCAGACAAGACAAGTACTAAAAACCTAAAATAACCCAGTGGCTAAATCTCGCCAAACCCTCGAAGGTACAAATGAGTCTCTCGTACGTAGAGCCAAAAGGCCGAGCTTCACCATTAACATGAATTAGTCAAGTAAGTTAACTTTTTAATAAACTCCACGGGGGAGACATTTTTACTCTGCTCTGCTTTCAACACGTGTGTGTTGGTCGGCGGCCACAGTTCTGCGCCCTGAGGAGCCACTCCCCCCCCCCCCTGCTTTTTAATTATCACACCTCAGCCCCTGGACGCCTGACCCCCATGAAGGGCCAGTCCATCCCACTTTACTTCTCCGTCGTCGAGAGGGCCATGGCACAGCATCAGCAGTCTGCCAAGCGGCCCTCCGAGCGGAGCAGCGTACCCACAGGAGGACTCCAGACCGCTTGCTCTCTATTTAAAGCAGCAGTAGGTATGATTTGAGATTGATGAGACAGAGCAGAAAAGGAGCAAAATAACCCCCTAAAAACGTTCCTTTCCCTTTATCTTCGCTTCCTCCCTATTTTTCTATCTGTGGTAGAGCTATTACAACGCTGTGTGGGACCGTGCGATTGACAAGGCAAGATGGATGCCCCAAAAACAATCAGGGAAGAGATGGCCCGATTGGTCAGAAATTAGGTGGGAGGGGTCTAAAATCGAAATTGCCTCGTTCAGAGGCAGGCTTGCACTCAACTAGAACAGATATTCTCACATAGCATTTCACTCACTAATAGCTAATGGATGACTATTGCATTTTATATAATAGCTCTTAAATCTTAACTACATTAACTCTAATTCACCTACTGCGGAATGTATAATTGCTTTTATCATTCACTAAATATTTAACTCAATTGTTATCAATGATACAAGCATTTGGTAACAGGCAGATATGTGACATCCTTATTATTTCTAAAGTGAGTTGATATACAGGCAACCAGTAAAAAACGTCCAGACTTCACTAGCTAATATTTTCCTACCAGACGACATAGTTCAAAGAGCCCAAGTGGATAAATACGTTTCTGATTAAGAAGAGCCATTTGACTTTGATGAACAGAAATCACTGTGTGATTACGGGACACCGAGTTCAGAGAGTGATCTTTGACATTGTCATTGTCAGACGCTGAATAAAAGTTACTTCCATCGATGGCGTTCCACTGATTAGTTTGTGCTACTTAAGTTCCCGACAAAATGTTCAGAGAGTCCCCTGAACGTCTGCACAGCCACACTTTTCTCTGCCAAAGAAAACATGAAACAAAGCACTGCTAATCGGGTCACTCCGATCACCGGAAAGAAAAAAAATTAAGTGCTTAAAGTGGAGTTACCAAAAATATATACATATTTATATTCCAAGCAGACAGTGTTGAGTAAGCAGAATTTACCCTGGCTTCTATTTATTTTTGGTAGTTAAGGAAACAGATTGTCATTGATTATTTTTCCTATTATAAAGTGAATCCTCTCAGGACCGGATGATTTTCTTTCATCCAGACCAGCCAGCTGTCCATTTGTGGTAGAAATCTCTGTTTATTATTGGCGCGCTATCATATCCAAATCTCTGTGTGGAACACGGCCCAGTGTCTAGTGCTCGGTTTGGAAGAGTGCAGACAAGTGTAGGCTAGCTCTGATTACATAAGCAGATACAGCACTGGCAGCCGAATATTTAACTATAATCAGAGAATAACAGCGAGTTATACATATAGAACTAAAAAATCTAAAGAAAGAACGGGTGTGAAAAGAGAAGTATATCATAAATGTACCTTATCATCGTTATCAACCTGCATATTCATCAATGCATCCGATGCAGGTTTAAGATCTGAACATCAGGTCATTTTTTGTAATATGTTAAATGTTTTGCTAAAAGGTATTTATCAATGCTATGTCTAAGAATGTCCTATCAGGATTATAAGAGGTGATGAAAAAGTATGACAAGTCTACCTACTAATATAAACAAGGGAAATGGTTTACTTGGAATTAATCTTTCCCTATCAACAATACAGAAAAACATGTCAACACACACATAATGAATTCTTTGTTTCAATATTTGTGTTGTTGATATTATCCCAGTGCTTCAAATTGATGAATTATAAAAGGTTGGGTAAGTTTATTGAGAAGGAAGAAAAACAATAAATACCTGCTGGGAAATGCTTTTATTAATAATTTCAACAATAAATATGTTGAAACAAACAGCAGACAAAACACATTTCTCTCCTTGAAAAACCACACCAATTATGTTGACGGGTGAGCACTTTGTATTCCAGCGGTGTGATCCTAACCATTTCACTTGCAGTACTAATTACGGTAGCATCATCGTTATTACTATTGATGAATAATAAATGAAGTAAAAAAAAGAAGGACTTATTCCATTACTCTCTGGCTAAAAGATCAGTATTAGATTACTAATGTAATCGTCCAAACCACAACAGGGACCACTACAGATATGTTTGTTGTGTATTCCACTGAACTGCCCCCTAGTCGCCTCTTGATTTGTTAATGGTTCACAATGCGGATGTACGCGGGATGATGCATCCCTCAGCAGATGGAGCCTTGGTGTTGAGCTCTGTGTGAGCGCAGTGTTAGTTCGGGGGTCTGACGTGACGATGGGTGTGACACCGGTTGCATTGGTATTTATGTGACACCTCGTCCACATTAGAAGAGGCCTGGCAGATCGACGTGCGCACCCCTGATCCAGCTCTCTCTCTCTCTCTCTCTCTCTCTCTCTCTCTCTCTCTCTCTCTCTCTCTCGCTCTCTCTCTCTCTCTCTGTCTCTCTCTCTCGTCTTCTTCCCGGTTTCTAAGATGCAGCGGCAACGCAGACCATCTGGTGCACACTATTGGCATGGTTCACAATCTGTGATTATTTCCAAACAGCAAAGGCACAAGGACTTTCTCTCTCTCGCACTCTCTCTCAGTCGCCCTCTCCCTCATTATCTCTCTCTCTCTCGCTCTCTTGCTCTCTCTGTCAGTGACTCTCCCTCTCTCACTCACTCTCTCACTCTTCCTGTGCCTCTCTCGCTTCTTTTCTCTCTCTCGCTCTCTCTTCTGTTTGTCTCTGAATTGTTCACAGCCTTGCCTTTCTTTCGAACAAACCAACTCAATAAAATAAGCACACACACACACACACACACACACACACACACACACACACACACACACACACACACACACACACACACACACACCCATATACACACAAACACACACATTTTCCTACATTGAATTACATTAAAGATTCAACAGCGGAGGTAAACCAAACATTACTGAGAATTCCTAAAAATGAAACACTGAATATTACGAGAAGGTTGGAAAGTATGATTAAATAGTCTAAAATTGTTCAATAGTTTCTATATTGTCAACCTTGTTTCATCAAACCATACTCATCTCAGAACATGAACGACTGGAACCCATTTTGGATCCTCCTCCTCCTAGTCGTCCTTCCTGCTCCTCGCTCTACCTCTCTGAGTTACCCCTCGTCATTAAATCCCTTATTCATTTTATCCCTCCAAACATTTCTTCCATGATACCATCTCTCACACGATTGATATGATAATGTTGCAATGATTAAATCTCAGTTCTAGGTTAACAAGTAAACATCCTTCTTGATTTGACTTCTACATTTTGGCGTAGGTGTGCGTGTATGCCAGTGCGTGTGTGTGTGTGTGTCTGTGTGTGTGCGTGTGCACGCACGCATGTTTGTGTGTGTGGTGCCTGTTGATCAGCATTATTGTCTTTCGTGTGAAGGGGAGTCTCCCTACAGGGGTCTGGCCCTCCCAGGTATCAGCCTGCATACACACACACACACACACAGACACACACATAAACAGCCCCCCCCACACACACACACACACAAACACACACACACATAAACACCCCCCCCCCCCCCACACACACACACACACAACCATACACACAGACGAACACACACAGACAGAACCAGACACACACACATACACACACACACACACACAC
>NC_136937.1:8069910-8109910 GCF_949987615.1 Pollachius pollachius | reverse complement strand
ATAATAGATTAGATAACGTTGACCGGTCGCTGAGCGAAGGCAAATAGGAATGCATCACCAGACCACTGCAAAGAGCCTTCCACAAACAAGTTTTAACAAACTATTTATTTCCGTTATCCAGCTCTATCCCCTCTCTCAGACTAAAAGGGTGTGCCGGGGGCCCTTCCGGGATTGAGTAGATATTGTACTATCAAACAAAGACAGCGGCAAGAGAGTCGAGAGCACCTGAATGCTCAGCTGATCACAATGCCGTCTCCTGCAACATGACTTCCTCCTCCGAACTCCCCCGTTGAACCCTGCTCAGCACAGACGCCACTTAGCAAAACACATAATGGAGGAATGCTTTTCCACACGGCAGCCCATTAGGGCTGGGCTAGCATGGAGCAGCCATACACGCATCCCGTTTCGTGTTATTAATATGCAGGTTATGTACCGGTGGTTTTGCAAGGAAGGAATAATATGACATGAACACATCCTTTTTAACTCTACTAAGACGCTTAAAAGATGCAGTGGTTTGTTAATGAGGCCCGGTTTAGTACAAAGCGTTTAGTTTGCTGTAGCCACTGGTGCTCACATTTGCATGGCTTAAAGTTTCATTAGCATTTTGTGTATAAGAGGTTGTGCCAGTCCTGAGATTTTCGGGGCATTATATTTTAACTTTCTTGAAAGCAAAGACATCATTAAATGTGGAGGTTGTCCATCTTATATGAGAAGGGTTGTACAAATTCACACAAATTAAATGATATGAGGGTTTGGAGATATAGAAATAAATAGTAGTGATGTAGTTAGTTGTCATGTTCATGTGTCAATGTCTGTACACATCAGATAATAATTGCTAACACAGTAGTGTACTATTAACATCAAACAGACACACACACAAATACTACACCTGCATGTCCACGCACAAACAAAAAGCGCCAAAGAATATCCCTGCAGTGTGTGTGGGTGTGTGGGTCTATGAAGTACATGTGTAACTGTGTTTAGGTGTGTGTGTGTGTGTGTGTGTGTGTGTGTGTGTTTGTGTATGTCATTGTGCGTGTGTGGGTGTGAATGTGTGTTTATGTGATTGTATGAAGGTTGGTGTGTGATTTTGTGATTGTGTGAAGGTGTGTGTGTGTGTGTGTAGATGTGTGCGTGTGTGTGTGATGGTGTGTGTGTGTGTGTGCGTACGTGCTCATAGGTAGCGAAGCATTAGCCCTGGAGGCTGACTTCGGCAGTGACCATGACTAAATCTGCACAACATCACCCTCTAAACAACCACAACACAGAAGGTGACATCGCAGCTTAGCAAGGCAGGCGGATTCATAACCTACATATGCAGCAGAAAACTGTCCCTGCTGTTCCTGATACTCAGGAGGACAGAAAGTTTAGTTTGGCTGAGTAACTCGTAAAATAGTGAATAGTTTATACGATACATTACATACATATCATATTTGTATGTTCTCTTTATGAATGTTTTTATTCAAATGTATATTTCCATAAAGATTTATTTTTAAATTGCCTTATCTTATAACATTTAACATCAAAAATAACTGGCAAAGAAAATTGACATTTCCAGGTGTATGCTTCTATTAATATTGCCATTTCATTGTAATAAATCCCATCGCCGGAAACAATTTGACCAATACTATGGGTTTCAGAAGGATTATGAATGTGTTCCACTCGTTCTCTCCACTCGCCCGCTCTCATCGTGTTTCCATTGATCTGCGTCTCTTTGTTTGATCGCCGTGGAGGACTGAAAGACGCCGTCTCCTCTCGTTATTTCCTGTCTCACCCTGGCCCATTGTCTCTCTGTCTCCCCCGCTTTATTTACCGTCTGCCTCGCCCCCTCTCTGTCCCCCTTCGAGGTACGTGGGTTTTATTTTCATTCCGAGAGTTTCCTTCGTCATTATACCCGCCGTTTTTTATTCATTCTCGCCGTGGACTGTGCAATCCTCAATTTTTAATTGGTTATTCAATTTGAATCTCAAAAGAGGTAACCTGTGTGTGTGTGTCTGTGTGTGTGTGTGTCTGTGTCATTGTGTATGCCTGTGTGTGTGTGTGGATAAGTGGGTACAATGTGTGATTGTGTGCATGTGTATATGTGTGTGCGTGTGTGTGTGTGTTTGCATGTCTGTGTGTGTGTGTGTGTCTGAATGTTTCTATGTGAGTGCCTGTGTCGGTGTGTATGCATGCATGTGTGTGCATGTGTATGTGTGTAAGATGTGTGACTGTGCCTGCTTGCATGCATTTCCTCTATTTCTTTGCACGTGTGTGTGCGTGTGAGTGCTATTTTCTGACTCTGTGACCCCTGCAAACACTCGCCATCTCCCGGCTACTTCCACCGGGCGACCACACCGGGACTCATTAGCTGTCAAGTCTGAACATTCCCCAAATCAGATTCCTCCCGAGTCTGTGATCCGGACCACATCCCATGGCGCACAGGCCTGCTCCGTGATCCCATTTATAGCGGCGCGATGGCAACAATGTGGCCCCCGATGTGGACAGACTGCTCGCATCATTAAAACCTCCCGTATCCCTAACCCTCTAACCCATGGCCACAGCTATGCACCCCTCCCCTTCCCTTTCTCCCGGACCAACTGCTTGTACCGCCGTCGCTGCTGTTGTAGCACAAAGGACTTAAAGCTGCCGTAGGTAAGGTTTCAAAGGGGTAAAGAGAAAAAGCAGAACAGAGCGGAGGACAGTGTCTTCCGACTGCCAAAACAACGCACAGACCCCTCAAGGCTCCCTCCCTCCCTGCCTACTTTTCATCGCCAATGAGTAGCGTTGCAATTCACGCACACGTGATTGACAGGCGAGATGGATCCCCCGAATCAGTCAGGGGGCAGGTGCTGTGATCGGAATTAAGGGTCAGGAAAAAGCCGGGAGCGGTCTTAAATCGAGCGGTCTCATACAGTCGTCATTTGCCCAAATCACATATCGCTGGGCCATTTCTTACAAATCACACTAAAATAATAGCTTTTAAACCAAAGCTACGTCACCATTGAATTGATATTCAGCAGCTAGCAGCTAGTGTGTATGTGTGTGTGTGTGTGTGTGTGTGTGTGTGTGTGTGTGTGTGTGTGTGTGTGTGTGTGTGTGTGTGTGTGTATCCTACCTGTAGATGATACAGGCACAGTCCCTGCAGGTACCACAGTTCTCTATATCCTGTCCAGTCCTGTAGGAGTGCCTCCTGTCGGGGGGAAACCCATAATGAGCCACAGGAAAAAAAACGGAAAAGCCTTAAAAGTAAAAGCATGTTAATACATTCCAATGAGCAGTGGTGGAGAATAACCTTGGATATTTTTTATGTTTCTACCTCTTCTATCGCAATTTAGTCATTTGGTCATAATCTCGCTCAAAGACGCCTAAGGCTGCTAGACCCAAAATAAACGTAATCTCATGAATCATACTGAATGTAATGTAATACATCATACAAAATAAATTTGATAAAAAAAGGATCAAATACATACACCGTTGTTGTCTCGTATGCACAACCCTGTGTGTGTGTGTGTGTCTGTGTGTGTGCGTGTGTGCACGCATATGCATGTGTCTGTGTGTGAGCATATTGTGTGTGTGTGTGTGTGTGTGTGTGTGTGTGTGTGTGTGTGTGTGTGTGCGTGCTGGACCATTTCTCCTTAAGACCTAGATATGGTTTATAATGAAATGTATCTTTTATTTATGGTATTGCAGTTTTCTCAGGATGCTGTTTAAGGCGCATGGTATGTAAATGTGTCCGTCCTCGCTCTTTAAAAACTAGCCAACCATCTAATGATGCTTTAAGGAATAAATATGAATAACTTCCATTGGAAAGGAGAGCGGACTGTTACGTAAAAAAAACATGACTCACACGTCGTGATACCTCATGCATAAAGTACCGCTCGATGGGGAAAAGTCAGGTCTATATTGTGTTTCGTCTCAGGAATCAGACTTTAGATTGATATCTGAAGTGTGATGGCAAACGCGCTGAAAAACGAGCTGAAATCGGGGTGAACGGGGCATTTCACATTCTTTCGCTTCATATTATTTTCGACCAATCACAGTCGCATGAGGCGGGGATCTGTTAGAGTGTAATCGGCGAAACGCAGCAAGCAGCAGTAAACTGGGAACAGTGTGTCAAGTGTCAAGGTTTCACTCAACAACCGTTATACCGGCCGCTGTAGAAATACACTTATTAAAATCCCATTCTGAAAGCTTCATCCACTCGCGCAAATTAGTTTTCTTCTGGTGGTCCTTGACTGAATACTTATACTTAGCTCCATTAGGGAATACTTATAGGTAGGCCTGCTACCGAATACCGTGACCTAGCTCGCCTACTGAATACTTTGACTCATGCCCATTACTGAATACTTATACTTCGGTCCATTACTGAAATCTGTGACTAAGGTCCATTACTTAATACTTACTTCCATTACTTAATACTAATACATAGATCCATTGCTCAGTACCAATACATAGATCCATGACTGAATACTTATAGATCTATTACGGTAGTACTAAAACTTTGGCCCATTACTTAATAATTATGTTGGGGGGCATACCAAGAACATCTTTCTGTATGACCACAGGTGGCGCTACAGTATCTCCAGAAGGCTGGATATTAAAACATGGGCTTTAGCGCCTGCAGTGTGATTAGGGTTATATTGCCCGAGACATCTGTCAAGGATTTTTTACGAGATACATAGACACCCATCTCTCTCTCTATCTCCTCGCCTCAACGTTTTTTTCCTCTCCCTTACATCATGTGTGCTATTTTGGTGGCAGATAAGGCAAGGAATATTCACTAATCGGCTTACAATTTAGGAAGGGGGGGGAAGCAGATTAATTAAACCACTGATGAGAAATGTATAAAGGTTTTCATTTTATTTTATGAGGGACACGGTCACACAGGCTAAAACCTGATTGCTATATGTGACGTTAGAGAGTTGCACGCATGAGGAAAGAGTTGCGACATAAAATGAAACTCAAGCATCCCTTGAGAAGCCTCCGTGCGTCAAACCCGAGAGAGTTCAGATGTAAAGAAAGTGAAAGAGACTTTCACCAGTGACGGCATTACACACCTGTCTCCTCGCCTATCGTGTTTAATCACATACCCCCGCCTTTGGTCTGTTTTATTTAGGCTCCTTTTTTTATTACCGTGTGTTTATGCCGTCTCTTTTCCGCCCGTCTCGTTTCTTATGAATTTCTCCCGTTGTGTTATATCCACACGGCAGCGGGGCCAAGGTGTTAACTGACTCACACAATACACGGGGAACACAGGCTATAAATAGAGCGTCTGCCTCCTGGAGAACCAGGAGCATTATAACCTGTAATATTCCCCACACCTGAAGTGGAAAGTTTATTACTGTTGGAACACGCCCGTCTCTTCTTCTTCTTGGGGGGGGAGAGTAATACTGCCCCCGAAACACCAAACCCTTGTATACCCTATTCCAGGACAGAGTTGACAATCTTCTTGAACAAAGCTGCCATCATTCTGTTTTCTGACATTCTTTGGGGTTTTTCTTTTCTTTCTTTTTTCTGCTGTCTTTTTCTTTTTTTTGGCTACTGGGCAGAGGAGTGGAGAAAAGTGTGAGAAAAGAAGCCTCTCCAAATTGAATCCGCAGGCTCCGAGAGAGCATACTGACACTGGAGGTTGAGGTCTGGCTGTCGGAGACACACAGTACGCCTGCCATGTTGAAGTCCCCACTTTGTTTTGGTTTTGTTTTTCGTCGTTTCCATTTTTTTCTAAGAACATCTGTTTCATTCACTATCTTCCTCCAACGTGATTTAAGGCGGATTTGCATATCAAGCTTTCCAATAACAGAAAGGGCCACTTCATTTTACACGAGCACTAATACAACCAAACGACTGTTGGCATGAAACAGGGAACAAACCGTCTTTTCAAAAGGAATCTCTGTGGTTAAAAAACAATTTCCTTATCATCATTCATTTTTAATAACCTTCTCCAAGGTTATTGAGAATTGTGCTGATACACGGCCCTGTTCCTATTCATATCGGAGCTGATCTTTCAACGGTGTGAATTATAATATTTATTCATGATAAATCGTTTTTCTGAAAATCTGAAATTTTTTCTTTCGACAGAAGTGCTCGTACATACTCACCCGTCTCTCTCTGCCTCTTTCTTCTCAAGGTCCTGGATGACATCCAGCAGGACCTTGATGGTGTTCTGGCTGGTCTCTAACACCCCCTCCAGACTCTGGAGCTGGGTCTGCAAGGCCCGGATGTCATGCAGGGGTCCGTTAGGCCCCAGGAGCTTCTCCGCCACCCTGGACGGGTCCAGTTTGCACCTGGCTCCGGACACCAGCCCCCCCAGAATCTCCTGGACCTGCCTTAAAGTCTCGGCCTGGGTAGCAGTTAGGGGTCCTGCTGTCGGCTGACCCCCGGAGACGGAGCCAGAGTCCTGCTGGCTTGGAGGGAGGGCTTGCTGGCTACTGGAGGCGATGGACCTCGTGTTGGCTCCTGAGCAGAGCATCTTGTGTAACGCCCCCAGCTGAGCTTGGGCTGAGCTGAGACAGCTGGGCCTAGAACAGGCCTTGGCAGGCAAAGTGTAGGACTGCTTCCCTTCTTTAATTACAGAAACTGGAGGGGTTGCAGCTCTGTGCCTCAGAGAGCTGGCTCTCCTACACAGACTTTGGGGTGACTTTGTTTCTGTCAAATCTTGCCTGTTCTCCTTCTCGCTTTCTTTTTCGTTGCAGCTCGCCCCGGGTGTGGTGGGTCTGGTTCCAGAGCCCAGAGTGGTGCTGTCCTCTTTGCGTGGGGTGTAGGGTGGAGGTGGGGGTGGGGGTGGCGGCGGGAGTCGAACAGCCTTCTTGTCCTGAGATGGGGGCGTGTACGGCGGTGCGGCCCGAAAAGTGGAAGAATATAAGGGAGCGGCCTTGCTCGGAGTGGCACAGGACTGCACGCTATGGAGGGTGGATGCGTACGTCTGAATGAGTAACGGTGGAGATGTGCATGACTTAAGCTTTGGAACCGGGGAAGAATAGGGGGGGATTCCTGGGTGTGCACCAGAGATAGTTTGGCCACTTTGACATGGGATTTTACAGTGGGATACTGTCTGGATCACAGTGGCATAAGGGGGCAACGTGGAGCTCGAGTGGAGGCCAGTGAGCCCGGTCGGATGTGTGGTGGTGTAGTATGATATTGAAGTGCACGACAAAGAAGTTTGAGTGACAAACGTACAAGGGGATGCATGTGGTTGTGGTGTGTAGTTTGATGGTTGATTAGGTAGAGGTGTAGCTGGGATTTTTGCATTCGGGCCAGCAAGGGGAGCAATGATGGGTCCATTCGGAATGATAGGAGGGGCTGCGCCTGGGGTAATGGTGGAGCAAGAGATGGATGCGGATGGCCTAATGTTCGAGAAAGAAGCCTTAGCAATCTCCTCAAGGCATGTTATAGGGGAAGGACTGAAGCTGACAGCTGCTGCCTTGGCAGGATCTAGCGGCGACACCACAGTATAATAAGGGACAGATTTGGGGTCTAGAATAAGGGCCGTAGTGGGGCAAGGCATGCCAGGGGGAGGAGCTAAGGGAGTGGGACTCGGAGTGGAGCACGCCGCCCTGGCTGACGGAGGGAAAGGGGAGATGGCGCAAGATTGGGGCGTCAGTGTGGTTGCGATTGTAGACGGAGGGGTAGGAAGATAAGGCACAGTATTGATTTTGGTGCTGTGAGGCTCATGACACTGCACTGGGGGTAGAGAAGTACTGGGCATAGACAAGTTCTCAGGTTGAATGACTGCTGAGCTTGGATTCATTGTTACATCTAGTGACGAGACAAGGTTGTTAATTGGGGCCTTTTTGCTGCAGGGTTGACTAGTTGAAGGATAAGGGATGGGTGTCTCAGTTTGTTCCGGGGTGTTGCATTGTTTATCACTCGAAGGATACGCCGGATGATGGTTTTCTACTTGACTTTTTGCTGTGTAGGTTGTTTTATCTAAAGGTAGAGATGGGCATGAACTCTTTGATGGACTTTGGGTGGTGCATTGTTTTTCATTAAGAAATGATGGGACTACACTCTTTATCGGACTTTGGGTGGTGCATTGTTTTTCATTAAGAAATGATGGGACTACACTCTTTGTTGGACTTTGGGTGGTGCATTGTTTTTCATTAAGAAATGATGGGACTACACTCTTTATCGGACTTTGGGTGGTGCATTGTTTTTCATTAAGAAATGATGGGACTACACTCTTTGATGGACTTTGGGTGGTGCATTGTTTTTCATTAAGAAATGATGGGACTACACTCTTTGTTGGACTTTGGGTGGTGCAGGGTTTTTCATTAAGAAATGATGGGACTACACTCTTTGTTGGACTTTGGGTGGTGCAGGGTTTTTCATTAAGAAATGATGGGACTACACCCTTAATTGGACTTTGGGTGGTGCAGGTTTTTACATCAAGAAACGATGGGACTACACTCTTTATTGGACTTTGGGTGGGGCAGGTTTTTACATCTAGAAACAATGGGACTACACTCTTTGTTGGACTTTGAGTGGGACTGTGTTTTTGATTGAGGGATGGAAATTGACATGGGCTATCAGTTTGGACCTGAGTGGTACAATGTGTAGGATTTCGAACTGGGCATTGACCTGATTTTTTGTTTGGGATTTGGGTGGTACAGGGTTTTCCATCAGGGATTGATGATGAGAATACACCCTTTGTTGTGTATGCTGTGTTATGTTTTTGTTCTGGAGCTTGAGATGGACAAGGGCTGTCAGTTTGGACTTGAGTGTTACAGTGTTTAGGTTCTCGCGGTGGACATGGGCATGACTTTTTGACTGGACTTTGGATGGTGCCGTGTTTCTGTTCTGGTGGTAGAGATGGACATGAACCTTTTGTTGGACTTTGGGTGGAGCTGTGTTTTTCTACAGGAAATGGAGATGAGCATAAAATCGGTTTCTTTATTGGACTTTGGGCGGAGCGTTGTTTTTCTACAGCAAATGGAGATGAGCATAAAATCGGTCTCTTTGTTGGACTTTGGGCAATGCAGTGTTTTTGCTCTGGAGGTGGAGGAGAATGACAAGGGCTCCGAGTTTGAGTTTTTGCCGGTGACCGTAAAGGAGTGGGACTGTCAGTTTGTGTCGGAGTGGTGCAGAACGACACCTCTTTCCCTGGGTCACTAATGGCCCTGTTTAGCCGCTTCCTCCTCCGAACCAGAGACGGGGTAGTGCTCCCTGGGCGCCTGGAGCCCTCTCGACAGGTCACAGATGAGCAATAGCAGGGTTCCGCGTGGCGGAGGGTTTGCGGAGGGCAACCATGTCTAGAGTTTCTCAACAAAGCAACAGATGCTTCACTGTCTGACCTCTGGGTCTTGACCTCCCGCACGGCCACTGTCTGCTGCTGTGTCTCAGGGGAAACAAAGTCCTTCCTGGATCGTGCGGCCGATCCACGGTTGTTGCCCAGATACTCATCCTGGGAGTCCTGCTCGTCATCCCCATCCACACCCACTGAATCCCTCAGGCTGTAGCTGCGTGTGCGGTTGGAGGAGTGCGACTGGGGCTTCTTTAGGCATGGGGAAGTCTGTATGGCTGTGCTGGTGCTCGTGCTGGACTTTCGCGTCATTGGCAAAGTTAAAGAATTGGCCTGAGGTGGGATCCAGCAGCGACGCGTGGGTCCTGGAGTTAATGGGTGAGGTGGGGCCCTCGCTAAGAAGGCAGCCACTACTTCGATGGTATCTGCCATATCCCCTCGCACTGCCCCCACAACCGAGGTCCTCCCGGGTAGAGCCGCACAACCCGGCCCGTCCCGGTCCACCCACCCACGATGGACCCTGCTACTGCTGCTCTGCTTGCGGGTGGGATGAGGGCTGCCATAATCTGTGAGCCCCCTTTGTTGGCTTTTGAAGTCCGCCGTAACCCCCCTCTGCTGGCTCTTGGTCTCCGCCGTACAGCCCCTCGACTGGCTCTTGGACTCGGCCGTGCCACCGTTGCCACTGCTGCTGCTACTGCCATCCTCCAGGTCCTTGAAGCGGACCTGGTGGGTGCGATTGCGGCGCCTCTTCAGCCGGCTCTCGATGTCCGGGGAGTCTCGGTTTAGCAGCACAGAGCGCACAGTCATAGTGCCGGGCAGCTTGTCCAAGGCCAAGGTGCTCTTGCTGTTTGTGTGGCCTGTGATCAATTGGTTAGGCTCTTTGCTCACCATGTCTTCTGTTTGTCACTATCCCCCGACATCCACAGGCCCTGGCAAGCACTTTGATATGATAAAAGTCTTTCTGTGTTACTGGGTAGTAAATGAGATACGCTCCCTGCTTTATTGGATATTTATTACGACCACAAGAGACATTTAGATGTCATTTGGCGAAGTCCCCATTCCATCACACAATAGATGGGGAGTTCGGTGACTATTCGTTTGATTGCGTTCAGTAGTCTTATTTCACGTTGATAGCGTCGATTGGTAGCCTTGTTGTACACAGTTTGGAATAATCACAGCTTTAGAGTATATCTTATTTATAAGTATTGCAAATAAAGCATAACAGGTGTGGAACTCGGTGAAGGATGCTTAACCGAGGAAAAAGTAAAAAAGCTTGTCTCCTTCCGAATAAGTAGAACACTCAAGCAGAAAGCTTTGGTCACAACATTCAATCGACAACGTAGATCAAACCTAAGAAGACAAAGAAGAAGAACAAGAAGAAGAATCTAAGAAATGTCTTGCACCCGCCCTTGCGTGTGAGTCTGGTTAACTGCACACTTCAGTTCTTTTGTGCGCTCGTTCCGTATAGTGTCCAAAGAAATGAAGTCTTGATAGGGCTGATGATGGAACCAGCAACCGGGCAGAGCTGGAATGAATGCAGGCCGTCCATCCATCCCAACTCCATTAACAACGGACCTCACTCTCTCTCGACTTGTCCCTCTCCCCCTCGCGAATCCCCGCCAACACTCCCCCTGCTCTTCAGGAGATCAGAGGGTATGAAACCGGCCAACGTGCTTCCCAATCTCGCTCTATCTCCGTCCACATTTTTTTTTCATCACTCTTCTTTTACTTCAGCGGATATCTTCCATTGGATTTTGGTTTTGATTCTCTCGCTCTCTCTTTTTCTCTCCCTTTTTCCTCCAGGACTTGGCTAAGAGATGCATCCTTTCATGGCTGGAGACGATCGAGGTTCCTGTAAATAGAGGAGAGAGACAGAATGTTAGAGTGACAGAAAGGAGTGAGGGAGTTTAGTGATTTTCTATTTATGTTTTCGCATTTCCAATGATAGATAATGTAATGCCGAATCGCCCTCATGAAAATATAGGAATATAATAAGATAATTGAGTAGTTCAATAAAAATAAGTTACAGACCAGAAGGAGGAAGGACGAAAAAAATATAAGAAGTCAAGAATTCTGTAACTGACCTGATTAAATGGCTAAATTATGAGGTACTTATTTAGCAAAAACCTAATCCCAAATACTCCCAAGGAAGAACACCATTTAATATTTCTCTTTGCGTAAAATGTTGTGGGTGTTGGCTTTGTTGACATCTCTTCATGTAAAAATACATGCATAAGAGTAAAGTAAAGTACTAACAAAATAATAGAAATTATCAAAAATGTACACAAACAAGAGTAGTAATTAGTCCTACAATAGAATACTAATACTAATACTAATATTCAAGCATTTATTATTCTGCTTGCACTTCCCTCGTAACTTCCTGTTGAACAGTTTGTGACCTTCTCATTGGTCCTTGATGATGTGCCCTTGTGACACACTTCCTGATTCATGAGGCCAGTGTGTGACAGGCCGTCCGCCACGCTGCGCTTCGCAGTGTGTTCTCGTCACTGTGATTCTGCAGTCGGACCCTGATGGTTCACAGCCACCGCTCTCGCTCTCTCAAATTCTGCCTTCCTCTCTCTACCTTGGAGCTCTCTCTCTCTCTGCCCCTCTCTTTAGCTCTCTCTCTCTTTAACTCTAGCATTCTGTCTCCATCTCTCTACCTTGCATGCTCTCTCTACCTTTCCCTCTTTCTGTCACCCTCTCCACCTCTCTCTCTAGCATTCTGTCCCTATCTCTCTACCTTTCCCTCTCTCTGTCACCCTCTCTACCTCTCTCTCTAGCATTCTGTCCCTATCTCTCTACCTTGCATGCTCTCTCTACCTTTCCCTCTCTCTGTCACCCTCGCTAACTCTCTCTCTAGCATTCTGTCTCTATCTCTCTACCTTGCGTGCTCCCTCAACCACTTTTTCTCTTAGTAACATTCATCCTTCTCTCCCTCTCTCTCTCTCTCTCTCTCTCACAGTTTGTCTCTTTCTCTCGGCCTCTCTCTGTCCCTCTCGGGTTCTCCCTCTCTACCTTTCTGAGTCTCCTCAAGTCTACCTCTCTCTACCTCTTTAGTTTTCATTTTTATCGTTGTCTAATTGCACGTGTTTCCAAGTCTGTGTGCATGTGTTCTGTAGCAGGGTGGATGGAGTGTAAATAAAGATAAAATAAACGAATCTATCAACCCCCTCTCACGGACATCTATCTCTCTCACACACTCTTACACACACACTCCTCTACCCACTCTCTCAATCACGCACAGAAACAAACACACAAGAGCGCACTTACACTGTCCGTCCACCCTCTACCTCTTTCTCTTACACACACATAATCGCAAACTCAAGAACACACTGGCACACTCTCTCCACCCCACCACACCTTCTCTTACATACACACACACACAAAGCTATAGTGCTGTGTGTGTGTCGTTTGCCTTTAAACAATCTATGGATCTCCATGGCCTTGTTATCCCCCGCTCATGGCTTCTGACAGACAGACCTCATCTGTTCTACCCCTCTCCCTTCTCCTCTCTCTCGGTCTCTCTCTCTCTCTTCTCCCGCCCTCTGTCCTTCTCTCTCTTTCTCCTCCCACTTCTCTCTCTCTCTCTCTCTCTCTCTCTTCTTTAGTGGTTAGGATGGAGAAGAAAGGGGGGGTAATTAAAGACTCCTCCACAGCTCCCAGGTTATTTAGGGAGATCGCCAGAGAGCGGGCGAGAGAGAGACGGGGTGGGGGGGGGGGGGGGGGTTGGGGCAGGAGAGAGATACCCGAGGGGCTGCCACTTTTTATTTATGTCCGTTTTTTCCCTCTCTCTCCCTCTCCATCCCTCTTCCTCTGTTTCTCTCCCTCTCTGCAATAGGCTAGGCAATTAATTTTAGAAGCATTTTTTTTATCCTATTTGTTGAAGTTCCCTTTACATCTCGACAGCAATCAATAAATCAAATGCTGTGACCAAAAAAACAAAGAATAAAACTGGTTACTGAGGCTGTCCCAGCCCTGCAATAAGCCCAGCTAATCATCTCATTCGGGCCGGATGAAATTATCGCATTACCTGTCTGCCTAGCTACCTAGCTACCTAGCTACCTACCTGGCTGCACTCTGGCCTTTGGCTCTTTGCACATGACCGGAGTCTTCCACCAGGCTAGGCACACCGATTGCTAACGCTAGCGAGCTAGTCATGTGTTCTGGTGGAGTGGCTTTGGACGGAGGCCCGAAGGCCGGAATGGGATTTTTTCGGTTGGATACTTTCGAAATCTAGCTTACCCTGGCTGGTTTCTCCAAATTGCCTGCCCTTGCTTTAATTATGATTAAAGTCACAGTCCAAAGTGCCTTTGGCTTCGGGTTACGTGTGTGTGTGTGTGTGTGTGTGTGTGTGTGTGTGTGTGTGTGTGTGTGTGTGTGTGTGTGTGTGTGTGTGTGTGTGTGCAGAGGCACGGGGTGGGGGTGGCTGGCCGTTGGTGGTAGGGGGATCTGGACCGACCAACGTGCTCAAGGTGCATTAGTGGATTCGGAAACAAACCACGGTATTCCTGCTCCTTCTACTCTGGTGTCGGTGCTGCAGTGGCTTCTAGATGAGCTGCTTAACCATGAGTCAGTGGGAGGAGTGAAGACTGACTCAGGATCAGCTAATAGTACACAATCACACGTCCGCCAGGACGGAGAGGAGCACTCCGAACCCGTGTGGTAGCGGGAGAGATCGGGGTGTGCTTTAGGGCCGGTGGACCCCCCTTTGAACACCCTCCTCCCCCCTTCGTATCCATTTAGCCACGGTGCCGGAAATGTTGACACAAAACACCCACAACATGTGCACGCACATGACCTAATCCCCCCCCGCTAATACCCCTGTTTCTATCCACTCGTCACTCAGCCGTGCAGAAGACCACTTTACTTTCAACATTCATCCTGACAGACCCCCGCACACACACACACACACACCTGCATGCACACACACACACACACACACACACACACACACACCTGACCTCCGGCCCTCTCTTTGGAGGACCATCACCCTCACTCATCTCCTCTCCTCTTTCATCCCAATCCCTCAGGTCCGTCGTTCCCGCCTCTCCTCCTCTCCTCTCCTCCTCCTCTTCCTCTTCCCCACTATTAAACCCGCCTCCCCTACTCGTTTCCCCTCTCACCATGATAAAGACCCCCCTGGCTCCCTAGTCTAGAAACTATGCCCTCGGCTAAAAGAAAAAAGACAACTATATATATATATATATAATATATATATATATAAAAGTGCACTGACAGGTTAATGAATTCAGACCCTCCTTAATGCCGGCGTGCTCCCGGTAGCTCATGTGACATTTCCGCGTGGAGCTTTATTGGTGGAGCGGGAGATAAATGGCCGGCCGGCTGAGGAAGGTGCGCTGCCGAATAATGTCAGAAAGGGTCATAACTCTCCTTTGGTTATTATTTAAGATTTACTAGCTCCAGCTGTTAGCTTCTGCTCCGCGTCACCCCGCTGGATTATGTGTCGGCACGCAACGCCCTGCGCGTGTGCGTGTGCCTTATCCAGTTGCGTGTGCGTGCGTGCGTGTGTGTGTGCGCACGGGCGACAAAAGCCAGCGCCCGTCTCTTGTTCCCGTTCGTCCAATCACAGCCAGCGCCTTAATGATCAATGCAAATTCCCGACATGCCGATAACATAACCTTTCCAACCCCCATCCCCCCACTCCCTTCCCCCCATAGGAAAGAGCTAGATCCAAGCGATTGATGTGACTGTGACATACCATGTGAGACATCAGTGTGTTCCTCCTGACTCCTGGGAAAGGACTGTGTTCTGTCCCGGGACAGGGCTATGTTCTGCTTCCGGACAGGACTATGTTCTGCTTCCGGACAGGGCTATGTTGCGCTCCGGGACAGGGCTATGTTGCGCTCCGGGACAGGGCTATGTTGCGCTCCGGGACAGGGCTATGTTGCGCTCCGGGACAGGGCTATGTTCCGCTCCGGGACAGGGCTATGTTCTGCTGCGGGACAGGACTACGTTGTGGGGGACTATGTTCTGCTCCGGGACAGGACTATGTTCTGCTCCGGGACAGGACTATGTTCTGCTGCGGGACAGGACTACGTTGTGGGGGACTATGTTCCGCTCTGGGACAGGGCTATATTCTGCTGCGGGACAGGACTACGTTGTTGGGGACTATGTTCTGGTTTGGGACAGGGCTATGTTGAGGAGGGCTATGTCCTGCTTCGGTCCAGTCACTAGGCCGAACGGGGGGGGGGTGGCGACAGAGGAGCTGGCCTGTGTTATAACGCCGCTGCTTTCGGTTTATATTTAGAGATAGATGGCTGGAGGAGCGGGAGGAGATGGGGATAGGAAAGAGGTAGGAGGGATGGAGGAGGAGGAGGAGGAGGAGGAGGGGGAGGAGGAGGAGGTGGGGGGAGGAGCAGACAAGCAGAGGACGTGTTGGGAGCGGGCGGGGGCTGGAGTGAAGCCCCCCTGGCAGCAGGAGGAAATGTCACAGCGAGGGTTCAGCCGAGTGGTAAATCAGGTGCATCAGCGTGTCAGGTGTTTAAGGGGGAAGCGGACGGGAACGGATGATGAAAAAAACGAAAAAAAGATGGATGATCCGTTATTGGCTAATGAAAAGAACAGGGGGGGCAGCAGGAGAATACCTGCGGCTGAGAAAGGTAAAGGCGGGAGGGGGCGGGAGTTAGGGGGGCAGTTGATACGACCAGGTCACAGTGCAAATGGGCCGTGTTTCCGACGTAGTTCTGCCCTGTCCTCTTTGTGTTCCGTGCGGTGGTTCTGTTTTTTTTCCCCTCTCTCCGCTCACTATCTCGCCAGCCCCTGGCTCAAGTGGAGGTGTGTCTGGCTGAGAGCTGCGCGTTCTGCAAGGTGAGCGTTCTGCGCCGCGGCGCAACGCAGCAGCAGCGGCAGCACTGTCCCGGAGTAGATTAACACCATAAAAGGGCTATTTACAGGGAGGCTGCTTTATGCTTTATTATATTTAGCTAAATGAATGCACTGAACCGTTTTCACACGAAAAGCGACACCACCTCCCCCTCCTTCTCCCCTCCCCCCCCCACCTCTTAGAAGGAGAAGAAAAAAAATGCACGTGTCAGCCAACAATCTTTTGGAAACAAAACAAAGAAGGGAAAAAAAAAAACACATGCCGCATTTACCTGAGCGGGGGGGGATACACACACTTTGCTCATGTGCGTGCATTTTTTAAGCCGTGTGTTCGCACCGTTATCAGATGCAGGGGTGTAAACACACGGATGGCGAGAAATGGGGGGAAATACAGTGGAGTCAGCCATCAAGTAAACATCTTTCGCAGCACCTTTGGTTCACTGGATGTAACACATTATCCGTGGTCGGCTGCGATGGCAAGCCTGAGAATAGCTCAAGGCGTTAGTTCTGCCACCCAAAACTACTCACAGTTTTCTTTCCTTTTTTCCCCCCCCCGTTCAAGACTCAACAGAACCCCGAAGACGAATGGGTCATGGGACACGTCTCCACCACACCTCCGCACCAGCCTGGTGTCGGGGGGGTTGTTTGTACGAGCTGATGGCGACAACGCTGTTTTATGAGTAATACAACGGGGAGTCAACGGTAATTCGGTTGTCATTCCGGGCCCTGAGTTTTCCCGATTAAATAATAAATTATTAATGTTCTTCATTGCAACTGGATTGAAAGGCACTGTGCTGGGGAGACTGTATTTTTTGGTGTTATTCATCCCGAACCCTTAACCCTTTACTTGAAAAAAGTACATTTTGTCGAGGACCTACTTTGAATTTGCCTCCGTTTCACTGCTGCAGATTTATGTTGCACTTGCCACGATTGTTACATTTTCCACTGAAAATCGTTTTATGTAAAAAGGTTAAGTGTGATGGAAGAGGAGAGGAAACCATTAGGAGCACCTAAACTGCATGCCGAAAAGTACTTGTACTCCTAAAATAAAGGAAGGTAAAGGGGCCCTTTTGTATCCCGTCGCTGCCTTACAGAGCCGGCCTGAGGGCTTCTATAAGAACACGCGTTCAGCGTTTCACTTTCAAAGCACAAATTGAAGCGTAGCCAGTAACCGCAACCACTGGCCTATTCATTTAAATGAGCACCCTGTAAAATAACTACATGAAGGTGGAGTCCGGGAAATTAAATTGCAATTTTATTGGGTGGAAATTCACCACAGATCTATTTGTTAATCAAATAAAAACTTTAAAAAGCTCTAACCCCCTCCTCCCCCACCCCCCCAACACACTTTAGCCAGCAACGGCTAAAGTCGTAACAAGTCACGGCTAAAACGGATAGCTGTGTTCTCCTCAGCCAACGTAAGATGCTAACCTGTTTGTCTGTGTGTGTGTGTGTGTGTGTGTGTGTGTGTTTGTTTATAGCCCTGTGCTGGCATCCAGTTTGGCTTGCTGACGACAGTGAGACATCACAACCAGCCCTCCTCCCCACACTCCCAAACCATGGGGGATATTTCTTCAAAGCCACACTTACAACACAGAGCACAAAGAAATCATTTTTGTAGTTCGAAAAAAGAAAAGAAAAAAGATCCCATTGGTCCCCAAGATATTTTTACCTCGTTTCAGATTCTTGGGAAGCTGTAGTCGTGATTCGTCAGGTTCATGTCAGAAATCATTTGGTACTGAATGTAATATTCTAATGTAATTCCCCCTCGTCATGTCATCCATGTGTTCATACATGCGATAGAAATCCATAAAAACATTGTTCCTGCTTATCGTTTTGTTCTTTTAGTGCTGGTCCTCCTCGTTTCATATTTCAACCCCTGTTCCTGTTCATTCAAGCTTTCTGATTCGCTAATCAAGTATTCAAGCACTACCCTCTTACTGTTAAATCATGTGTTTGCATCCAACCATCTTCATCTAAAATCAAGCATCAAAACAAAGATTCTCACTTTTTACTCTAAATTATATATTTGAATGCAACCTTCTTAATCTAAAATCAAATATTTGAATCCTACCTTCTTCCTGTTAAATATAGTGTCACCCACACACCCACTCCAAGACACACCCACAAACACACAAACACCATCCACCCCCCCCCCCCCCCCCCCCACATACACACACACACACACACTGCCTGGCTCCCATTGGAGGGGAAAGGGGGGGGGTCGGGCTGTTGTTAGTACTGCACAGGGGTCCGTCAGGGAAAAACCTCACATCAAACTGTGTGCGTGTGTTCGTGTGTTTGTGCGTGCGTGTGTCTGTGTGTGTATGTGTGTGCGTGTGTGTGCGCGTGCGTGTCTGTGTTTATGTGTGTGTGTGTGTGAGTGTGTGTGCACGCTGCTGCTACTGCTGCAGAGTGTCTTAGAACCCCTCCGTCTGCCAGCACGGGACCCCTGGCCGAAAACGAGGGGTTGGGCCAAACAGTGGACGACTTGTGTTCACAAAGTCCATCAGAGGAGTACACTGGAGGCGTGAGAAGGAGACACTTCGTTAGCCGCGGGGTAATAGATGTACGGTGATAAAAGCAGATGACTTTGTGTTCAGAGGGAGAGAGCCAAGGCAGCAGGGTTACAGTGCATGCAGAAGAGGCCACACAGCAAAGTAGTACGTTTTGGGGACACAGCGTTTTCAATACCTGTGAGTGTGCTTGCAGTCGTGCGTGAGTTGGGCCTCCTGTTTGTTTGTTTTTGTGTATTGGAGGACCATAACTAGAAGTCCCTCTAGCTGAAATAAAACACAGGTAGCTGGTGGTAGTTTGTAAGGAGAACTCTTCCTAATTTCCCATTTAGCCTTTTTTGAGATGTAATGAATATGTTTGTATTTCGCTAATCACACACCTGGACAAAGTTGCAAGCTTGTGATGTCAAACACACACACACACATGCACACACGCACGCACACACAAGCAGGCGCTGCACTCTCACACACGCACACAAATGCACGTGCATGTAAACGGAAGCCTGACTTTCTCGCTGCTCAGTCACCATCTGGGAGACCACCGCACAGTGACAGCTTCGTGTAAGCCCCCCAAAGCTCCACAAAGCCCCCTCAAACTCAGCAAACACACTCCCACACCTGCTGCAACACAAGACCTCAACGTCCTGACATGCAGTACCCATCTCTCTTGCACTCACACACAGGGACACACTCACAAACACACACACACACACACGCAGTATACAATAAATAGAATACATCAACACTATTCAGGCATGCACGCATGTGTGCGTGCATGTGTGTGCTCACATGCACATGCGCACGCATGCATACATCACTCTTGTGACGGTCCACATTAAAAGAGGACAGCTGATGACTTAAGGAGCCGCGCGTCGGGGTGAACCGAATTCTGCTGAATGCCCAGAAAACTAGGAAACAAACAAATCGCGGCGCGCTGCACATGCAACGCAGCCGTCCCTGCTCTAGTTTTGTTTCATTGAGTTGCCCTCGCCGACAAAACTGTGTGCAAAAGGAGAGCCACAGTGAAGAGAGAGAGAGAGAGCGAGCCGAGGCTGCGCTGCTTATCTTCCGACAGGATGGCCAAGTGAGTCATACGTACCTCGTCTGTTTCTTGAATCCTCGCCGTCTCTCCTCTTCTTAACACTGGAGTGCAGTTTCCACCTCCTCCTCTACCTCCTCCTCCCTTCTCCTTCCTCCTCCTTCCTCCTGGCTTCTGCTTATTCCTTCACATGCTTTCCCCGCCGTCCCTCTGTCCGGCCGCCCGTCTGTCCGTCCATTCCTCGGTCCGGCGTGCTCTCCGTCTTATCCCTGCGGTAACCACCTCGCAGTCACGGCCGCTCGGTGAGATTCACTTCATGGCTCCGTCTCTGTGTCGCGTCCATCTGCTCTCTCTCTCTCTCTCTCTCACTCTCTCTCTATCGCACACTCTCTCTCACTCTCTCTCTATCGCACACTCTCTCTCTCTCTCTCTCTCTCACACACTCTCCTCCCCTCCTCTTCTGTGTGTGAGTGTGTGTGATTTTTTCTTTCTCTCCCTCTTCCCCTTCAATGGTGCATCTACGTCTTATACATCGCCGCCACTGCACGGATTTCCTGTCCAAGGAGAGGACCCTCTTTATCTCTCTCCCCCCCCCCCCCCACCCCCCACCCCGTGGGCTGGGAGCTCCGCTGTAGCAAAAGCAAGGCAGAACGCGCACTGTCTCTCTCTCTCCCTCTCCGTGTGTGTGTGTGTGTGTGTGTGTGTGTGCGCATGTGTGCGCGCAAGAGTAGGGGAGAGAATGTTTGTGTGCTGTGACTACGAGAGAATCGGATGGGGGTGGGGGGGCGGGGGGAGGTGGTTGGGGTGGTGGATGGATGGAGGGAGGGGGTAGGGAGGACGAGCGAGTGAGTGAGCGTAAGCAAACAGCCAGTTATCCTCTCTCCCTTTTTTCCCCCTCTCCCGCTCTCTTCTGCCCTCGCGCCCTCCCTCTCCATCTCTCCCTCTTTCTTTATCTCTTCCTCCGACCGCACTCTCTCTCTATCCCTCTCTCTCTCTCTCTCTCTCTCTCTACCTCTCTCTCTCTGTGATGCCGTGCAAGTTCTCTATCATTGGAAGAAGGATGGGGGGGGGGAAGGAGTAAGCGATGGTGAGGGAGAGAGGGTTGGAGGCAAGGGAGGTGGAGCTAGTGACTAATTAAAAAGCAGAGTATGTACAGCTGCAGACAGGGAGAGAGAGAGAGAGAGATGATGAGGGAGAGAGAGGATGAGACAGAGACAGAGATAGAGAGAGAGACAGAGACAGAGGGAGAGAGAGGATGAGAGGGAGACAGAGAGAGAGACAGAGAGAGAGAGAGAGAGAGAGGTGTTTGAAGGAAGGAGGAGGGCAGAGGGAGCAGCAGGTAAGGGTGCTGCCGCGAGTATGAAATGTGAGGTGACAACAGGACAAGGTCACTAAGAGCCAGCTGGACAAAGGTGTATATAAATTTATAGAGAGAGAAGAGAAAGACGGGGTACAGTACACACACACACGTGTACATGCATACACAGAATAACAAAGGGAAAATACAAAAGAAGGAGTATATGGAAAGTGAGAGGGACATATAAAGGGTATATATATATATATATATATATATATATATATATATATATATATATATATATATGTATATTGAATATACAAACACACACACACACACACACACACACACACACACACACACACACACACACACAGATAGTCAGTATTCTCTCTCAGTAACAGAGAATACAAGAAGTGAGGGAGAGACTTACAGAGAGAGAGATATAGAGAGACAGTAACAGAGAGACAGTAACAGAGAGAGAGAGAGAGAGAGAGGGAGAGAGATAAAGAGAGAGAGAGAGAGAGAGAGAGAGAGAGAGAGAGAGAGAGAGAGAGAGAGAGAACACACGCTCGCTGCAGGACAGAAGGATAAAGAGGAAGATGCGAAGAGACAGGTAGAGTTATTCTTACGATATCCGCCATACGACGGCGGTTTGGCGCAGCCGGCTGGCCGCGACCCGCCACCATATTAGAGACAGATGTACAACTGTCCTCCACGGCAGCGGCAGATACATCACACAGATAAACAGGCTCCACTGGGGCCTCTCTACACCCCTACTCCCGCGCTCTCTGCCTTCTCTCCCCCCCCCCCCCCCCCCTCCCCCTGTCAAATAATGAAAAAAAAGTACAAGTGCTTCATTCAAGTGGCGGATTTTGGAGAGAAAATATGAAATGAATTCATTTTTTTGGTCGCAGCCTCTAATTAGATACTTGCGTGTGTGCGTGTGTGTGCATGTGCGTGGGTGCCTGCGCGTGTCTGTTTTAGCACAGACGCACACTTGCAGTACACTTGCAGAAGGGCACGTGCACAACTGTCGCACGTGCACGTCCTGCCCGCCTTTGCATACAAATGAACGCAACACAATGCCGATCCAAATGCGATTGTTTTTTAATTAAATTGGGTATTGCTCGTGAATTAAGTCATGCCTATGGTGTTATGGGGCTCCTAATGCTTTCATGCGAGAGGGCTAGGAGGCACAAAACTGTTTCCATAACAATATTATTTGCTGATAAGGGGTGCTTCCCAGATTGGTGCAAAACCAATTTTGACTAGAAAGACCATAATGTAATCAGCATAACCAAACAACCCCAAACACATTCCAAATCCACATTGAATCCATTACGAATTGATGGATTCTCAGCGTACACAGCGTATATAGCCAACAGCACTCTGAGAGATCCGAGCTCTCCGTGCTAACACTGTTCTCCAAACTAATACGAAGGCTACTCTACCAGCCAGCCAATGGGCTTTTCCCGTTTCCCGGCTGACTCTGGACCACGACATCACCCAGGAAACGCCCCCGGTCCCCCTTCTGTTTCGACGAGGTCGTTCATCAGCGCACTAACAATGACCCGCGCGACAAAAAGTGAATTCAAAGCAGATGTCTTTAATGTCGTTCGGATCAAGTCATCAATCATGCTCTGGTACGAGCTGGTGTTCCAGGAGGGGACGTGTCTGATAGGTGGGGCGGGCGGGCCAGTAGTGAGGGGGGGAGAGAGATAACGGCAGCCATTACCTGAAAAGGATTTTTATTATTTGAGTCTCCCAGAGCATGATAGATGAGAAGGATTGGATCCCTGATTTGTTGGACAAAGATAAATAAATAGAAAAAAGCACACCGCTTTGTACTTTGATCCTGGCTAGACCCAGGACGACATTGTCAAAAATATCTTAGTCCCTTTGATGAATGAGGGAACTTTTTCCTGTGGTTTTTCTTTTTTCCGGGGCAGAGTAATGGCTTTCTTTGACTGTCCAGGTGTCTGGAAGAATACTAGCTTGGAGGTCAGATAAGGCGCGGTAAAGCAATGTAACAAATGGATGCAGTGGGAGGATAGACTGCGAGGGCGGGAGTAAAGACTTCATTAAGACTGCTGTATAATGCCAAAGGCTGCAAGGGCATCAAGACCTAGACCATAAGAGTAGGCTATAGATACTGTTGTCTGCTATGCCACTTACATGACAACGTCTTAATAGGCAGTTAGAAGCAATGTGTTTCTAATGAAAAGGATGGGATGGGGTATTAAGTTACACCTAATAAAATGCATTCTAGGACTGCCAAGATAATCTTATGGGATAGGTCTGACCACCAGGGGGTGGTGTTGTATTTCAATTGTCAGGTTATTTATGCATTCATTCTACAATTTAGCACACATCTTATTTTTACATACAGTGTTGTGTAACTGTACAGAACTACAGTGTTGTGCAACTGTTTTCAAGGACTTTTGACTCCTTCAGTGGGTTGTAGGGATGGATTCTAGCAAGAGAAAATTTAGGTTTCAGAAGAATATAGTCTGTCTTTGCCCTTTAGGTACAAATATGTAAGAATAAATGTTTTAAGAAATATTTGGATTACGGTGTCTTATAAGTGAAAGAGATGGTGGATTATTTTAAACACAGTTATATCATAGTAATATGTTGAAGTCCATAGCAGCAAACCCAAACTCATAAAATTGTTAAAAAGTAAGTCTACCAACATCCATCTACTTTGTAACCCTGAAACACAACATGCAATTAAACAAAACACCTAGACCTAAAAAGTCAACCACAAAGTCAACATGTCCCTATCCAAGAGGAAAGGATGTGTGATTTGCATACATTACCCATCATCCATTGCGCTTCTGACTTGGCTGCTGCAGGGTGGGCGTGCCAAGGGAGGATTTGGAGTCGGAGGTAGACGTGCACACAAGAAGGGGGCATTTAAACAGTCACACAAAAGTAACTAACTAACTGGAATTGCTGGCTATGAATATACCGAGACACTGACTCATTGTTCTGTTGCTACAGGAAGCGACTTTGAAGCCACTATATTAGGCTGTCTGAAATGTCTTTCTATTTGTATTTTCAAATTATTAACTTGTGATTCCAATACTCAGACCACATAAAGAACATGTATGAGACAAGAATTTCAATTTGAGGACCCTTCAATGCAAAGCGTCTTGCGCTACAGTGGAGTGCATGTGTGGCCCCAGAGAGAACCGGGCCCCCTACAGCCTGATCGTGTCAACATTCTGCCAATGGAGAAGTAACAGGGAAGTCACAGTGTGTGATTCAACGGTCGAGAGACCGAACCATTTGTTCAACACAAAAACGTTCCATTCGTCGATGTTGTCAGCATCTGTTATTGGTACTAAAGATTGGGCCAGGGGCCAAATCCACTACAACTAAATGAAATGTTTTTCTCCTTGTCTGTCAGCAAGGGGGCAATTTCTCTTATCACCCACGAGCTGGCCAGACTCTTTTCAACCAGCCAGGTTAGTTCTTCAGATAGTGTCTCTTTCTCTGTGTTTTTAATTTCAGAGTCTGACTGAAAAAACCCTACTTAGTAAAACCTGACTGTAACCGTAGCCATTCAATTATTCCACATTCTAGGTTATCTACTGGCCTACCAATTTAGAGAACAAAACAACATGTCAGCCCAACCAGTCCAGATTTAATGATGAGGTAGTGGGGTGAGTTGGTCTGACCTTGACTGGGCCAGGAGGGCTGGGCCAGGAAATGGAGGAAACTCTTAAGAACAGTCACAGGGGTGCAGGAACGTGGAACTAGAAAGGTACACAGGTTCAGTCATCCCCGACATCTGTCGTCTAGTCGGGATTGGATAAAAAAAAAGGACGAAATTAATATTCATTTCCTTATGTACACTAAAATAGTCTAGACACTGCATACCACCCCATCCCTCCCCTCCTACTTGTTGTATGTTGTACGTCTTGGCACTTAATGTACGCCCTTATTGTACGTCGTATTTAGTTAGAGTACTTAGTTATTTAGCATCTTATCCTAGCTATCTTTGTTGTATACGGGGAATAGGTTAACCTAGCGATTGTTAGTCTACCTGGACCAATAATAGCTTACCCAATGGTCTCACCAAGACCCTTTTGTAACTATAACTGCCAAATCGGCGTGTCCTGCGTCCTTGATAACGCCAGGCCTTATTCATTCAGAACAGATTTGTCTCCAGTCAAAACGAGCCGTGATGGGCATTAGGCTGCCGCAGCGTTGATGGACTAGTTGACATGCATAGAGCAAAGTCCAGCATGACAGGATATATAAAGCCTGAGTGTCACCATTAAAACCATCTGCCTTCCCATGGAGGCAAAGTAGGCTAACAGAGGGCTTGAATGCCGCTGTTCCACTGCCCAGGCATACTTAATCTACGTAATGAAATAATCAGAAAAAGTGTTCATAGTTTGGTTTATGCTTGAAGGGCAGTGTCCAGATGGCATGTACAGGACCGATGTGTTCTATTGGTTCGTCTTTTCAAGTGGATCATAATTTGGCTGCCAAATTTGGCCCTCTTCTCTTGATGAGAATTACAATGTGTTGGGCGTTGGTATGGTTTAGCATGTTGGATTTATAGGCGGTTCGGAAGCCGTGCCAGAGAAGCCAGGTGTTACCAGCAGTTTGCGGGCCACACAGTTGCAAGCTGCCAAGCGCTTATCGCTGCTTATAGATTTAAGCTTCTGCCATAGGCAACGCGGGGACCGTATCATCGGGCTTTGGAGTAATGGTCATTATAAACAGTTCAAATTAATGACTTGGCTCCACTTATACATTAAGCCACATTAGTAAGTAATACTTTGGTCAAGCCATAACATTTTTGACCTGTACGAAACCCTGGAATAAATGGACAATTGAAACAACTTTAAATGGTTCACAAGGCAACAGACATTAGGTATCTTCGTTAAAACTAGATACCCTCAATTATTCTTTTTCATTATAGATTTAGGTTATATGAGCAGTCTACCTGAAGGGGTTCATGTTATTCTTCTTCTGTCATTTTTTGGCAGCTGGCAGGCAGTTCAATAGTCTGATACATGTATCTGTGCAAACACATACATACAAACAAACACTTGTTTCATTGAGAAAGCTTATAAAGAGGAATAAGCTTAACTGACTCTGCCTAACAACAATGTGCGCATCCCAGTTTTCCCATTGAAAACAGTATAATTTAGCCCTCTGTGTCCCATTATGAAATGTTCACGTTTTAATGATGCGACTGCAGTCTTTTGTATGAACAAACAAAAGACGACTCCGACATTTCGCAACGGTGTATTTGTTGTTGTGGCACTTTAAAGCCGTCGTTGTGTTTGTGTTTACCTCTTCTCCACTGAACACGTGGGACGAGAGACGCGGGGGTTGGGGAGGGAGGACATCTGATTACGGCGTCCCTGGACCACATCATCACAGTTGTTTAGAGGAAGACTTACGACTGTCTTTACTACTGACAGACAGACGTGTTGTGCTCGGTCAGCGCTAGCGTCTCGTCAACCACCCGTCGTTTCAACATGTCTGACGCACGTAAACCCAAGGACACACTCTATGGTAAGGGGGAGTGGGTCTGTAGCGTTGCTGCTGCTTCTGCTGCTTGCGGTTATATTGAAAGAGACTGAAATATGCTTAGCTACTGTTGTGGATGTTGGCCAAATGTCACAGATCAGCCGCCGTTTAAGAATCGATGCGCCTATCTGATCACGTGTCCCTCTTTTTGAAATCGTTCATATCCTAGTTATAAATTATATTTTTAAGTAAGCACATATATATATGTTATGAAGGACTAAATTAAGCATTATAGATTATGAATTATATTATCATAAATTGTACGCATATATTTGTGTTTCGGATATATGTCGGAGGACTTGTGTTGTCAATCATGATGTAGGCCAAAACCCACATGGCACACAATGTTTATAAAAGGATGGCACAGACAGAGATGCCATTGTTGTTGTTGTTGCCACTGAAACGTTAGTATCTAAAGGGATTTCATCATGACTCACCTGTTCACAGTGTAAGCCAATTAAACGTTCCGCACACAGGCTCTAGCGCAGGCCTACACACCTGCCAACACATGCCTGATGCTGGGAAATAGGTGCACTTGCTCTGTGGATTACATGGGATAGACCGACTTGTAATGATGAACTCAAAATTACATTGAATGTGTCCTACCCAATATAGAACAGAGATCAATAGATATGGGTATAGAATCAGTAAAAGCTTGAATTACTTAGCACTGCTGTTTTCATGAATGGCCAGATCGACAGTGTTGCGAGGGGAAGACTTGGTACTGAACAGTTGATCTGCCACAGAAGAGAGCAAAGTCAGGCTTGTTATGTAATACCAGGCTGACTCTGGGATTTAAGTAGGGCGATGGCACTGTCCTTCTCCTGCACCAGCCTCCTTCCCTTGCCTCCTTCCCTCGCCTCCTTCCCTCTCTCCTTACCGCTCTTCTCCATACGCTGACCACTCTATCTCCAAGTCGCTGTTTACATATATTTCAGCGTGTCGTATTCCAGGCGATTTAACTCTGATGAGATGAAATGGGAAGCAGAAGGATTACCTGGAGGGGTTGGTTGGGGAGGGCGGAGAGCAGGTGTTGACACTAGTAGCACTGCTTGTTATCTCAGGAAAGGATGGAGAGAGCTTGATGTGAAGAGGGAAGGGGGAGGGGGCGGGGGAGAGATGAGGGAGGAAGAAAAGAAGGAAGTGAAAAGCTAATCTCAAGCTGAAATAACATCTTACGTAAGACATGCTCCGGCACTGCTAGACCCGCTCTAGTGCCGGCCTCTGTGGTTGCGTCCCTATGTGATGTATGCATGCGCACGTTCTTCCTGTGTGCCTGTGTGTGATGGCCATTCTTGAAGGCCTGTGCGTTCGTTGAGCGCCTGAGATCAAATGCGACTAAGCGAATGCTGACTATATGTATACAGTGTATGCATGCAGAGGCCAATATTTATTGAAGAATAATGTTGATGCCCACTCTGGAGTTTTATTTTATTTTATACCTGGCCTATTACATTTAAACTGGATAGCTCTTGCAATTGCATTCTTTGATGTTTTCTATTAACTATTCAGTCCTTCATGTGATGACTTCTTACCCAAAGCGATTTGCAGTGAATTCATATATATTTATTATTCACTAATATTCACCAAAACAAAGGGCAAAAAAATGACCTTCAAGCATAAAGAAACTCGTCTCATTTGAATCTTCTCCTGGATCTTACAACACATGTGATCCCCTTGTCTCCCTGTTGTTTTGGTTGTGTGGTACCTCCATCGCAGGCTCCTGGGTGGAGGTGGAGAACAAGGAGCCGACAGAGGCGGTGAGTCGCAGGGAGAGTCTAAAGGGACCTCCGGACACTTCGTCCCCCAGCCTGCAGTGGGAGCTAGAGAGGATCCTACTGGAGGCTCAGCTGGAGTGCGAGCGGAACAGAGACAGGTAAAACAACCACTGTGTACAAACAGCGGTTGAAACCTTCCACTTGGTGGAAGCCGTTGCCGGTATGCAGTAATATAGTTACTGGCTTGCTGGGCTCGCTAGAGCATATGCTCGGTGAAGTCATCCATGATGCCTAAATGCATCCACTTGTGTTGCCTGACTGTGCTTCATCGCATGCTAGTCTACGGTGATTTCAGCGAGGCTTGATTAATTGTCGTATGAAATTAGTTAATTACCCAGAATGCACCATGTGTTCCCGTGCCCAGACCCTCTACTCCACAATTTGTTTCCCCAGCTCTTGCTTTCTACTTGTCCAACTTCCTGTCCAGCTGTCAGTCACTTCCTGTCATTAGAGAAAAACAACCGCCTGACTTTGTAACACCTTTTTTTCCAACTGTCAGTATGGAAAGCTGGGTTAGACACGACCCCATGACCCAAGAGAGATGACCAAAATATTCTGTGTTTTTCCCATCTATTGAGGTCATCTGAATGACTGGCGAGTTTTATTTTATATTCCCTCTCAAATCCTTGGTTTCATATTGGACAAATATATCCACAATGTTATTATGGGATGATATATTATCACACTACAGGTAATTTAAATAAGTCACATGAAAAAATAAATAAAAAAATAAACCCCTTTATCTACATATTATCTACTAAGGATTCATACCCTAATAAAACTACTAAAGGGAATGGTTAGGCTATTTATTGTTTTCATATGAAATAGGTACCCCAGACTCAAATTTGAGCCACAACTATCACATATTCGTTAGTAAAATAAAGTTAGTTTTATATATATTTTTAATTTCATGAACAAATGAACATTTTCAGAATATCACACATTCAATTTCACTTTTATGACTAAACTATCTACATTTCCTTATGATATGACACGGATTTTGAACATTAAGCTTCTTTATTGTGTTAGTATCAATGACACATGTGCTATTGATTGACCGATTCAACAAAGTATTCCAGACATCTTAAAAGAAAATTTAGTTAACATAAAGCCTGGCCACAAGCTAACACACCGTTGGCATATTTAGGCGGTTCCTCAATCCAATCAAATCTCGATGGAACAGATCCCATTCTAACTATGTTTTATCCCAGGCTATAATCCAGTTTCAAGCCTACCTCATATCACCGAAGGAAGATACGCTCTTAATGCCATTTCATGTTGTCATTAAACTCATGCATGTACTCCTACAACCCCACTGAACCGAGACAAAGGTAAAAGTGCGGGCAATAAAACGCACCCGGCAAAGCTATCTTAGCTATCTTAGTACAGCGCAGTGTTTGCTTGTTCATCCACCATGACCTTGTTCTTCAGCTAAAGACATAACTTCCTGTGCACCCAATATTTCACACCACTGGTCGCACCCAACAAAATAAAAGAAGTGACAAAAAACTTCCCAGGGTGCTCATTTGGAGGGGGGCTTTTGGGATTTTCCTCTTTATATGCTAATGTTTGTATATCCATTGAAAAGAACATAAAAAAAACATATTGCTGACCCTGGTTGGCTTTGACGTGATGAGTCAGCGCTTTGATTTCACTTCAAGCACTGATGATATATCTGTTTATAGGATGAGCAAAAATGTAAATGAAGTCTCAAAGCCGCGCATAAATCACATCGGCTATATTTGTGTCTCTGAATACCGACTCCTTGAATTAAATATGACAATTGTCTTGTTTACGTCGGTTGTGCTGGGGAGTTGGATGGAAATTCAGCACCACTGCATTCTGGGAAACTAGAGAGGTGTGGTTTTTAAAGGGGTCCATTTGTTCTCCCCAGTCCTCCCCAGGGGGTGAGTCCACCCCAAAGTTCAGGGTCTCCCCGGCCCGCGAGCAATCTGGACGGGGACTTCATTACCATACAGGTAATACCTCCATTGAATCTTTGGAAAAAGACGGTTTTCTGGCGGCTTCTAATAAGCCTTTGAAATGCCGATTTCAATAATGTTTATAACACCATTCTGTGTGACTCAGCCTTCATATAGTCATTGTTTTAATGTTTTTGGTTTTAGATTTTACATATTCTTTATTTTAAACTGACCAGACCCACATTTTTCCTCCGGGTTTGATAAAGTACGTATTTTCTAATGTTATGCTTTTAATGTTGTTTACATCTCACTAGTAGATATATTATTATTTATTATTTGTGTTGTGATGGTCGGCCTTTCTTCCTACTCCCCTTCCAGGAAGAAACAGACCGGAGGGGGGGTTCTGACTGGGTGTGGGACTGGGCGAGCAGACCTGAAAATGTACCCCTAAAGTAAGACACACACACACACACACACACACACCAACCCCCAAACAGACACACACACACACCAACCCCCAAACAGACACACACACACACACACACACACACACACACACACACACACACAAGCCCACTCACACACTTTGGTGATTTACACTCATATACCTACACACATGCACATGCATAAACACTCACTCACTCGCACACACACACACACACACACACACACACACACACACACACACACACACACACACACACACAAGCACATCCCTCCCCCAACACACACACACACACACACACACACACACACACACACACACACACAAACACATCAACCCCCAAACAGACAGACACACACACACACACACACACCAACCCCCAAACAGACACACACACACACACATACACACACACACACACACACACACACACACACACACACACACACACACACACACACACACACACACACTAACACAACAACAGCACCCACACACACACACACAGATTACCCACCCACTCACAAAATCAACAATCAGTACCTCTGCAGCAGCAGCAGTTTGGACTGTCTGTCTTGCTCAGAGGCACAGGGAGGGGTCGTGCAGCAAACCAACAACCCTGTGACCTTCTCTACCTCCTCATCAAATCCAACCATATTCCCCCCCTGGCTCGGTTTCTACCGGGGCTTCAATGGTGGCTAAAATCTATTAGTATACCATTGATGTTATCGATGTGTCCTTGAGACTTATTCTTCTCCTTTGGTCTGAAGTACTCCACTGTTGAGAACAGGTTCACAAACTGCAAGCATATACTGTATATATACTGTATATATACTATCGTCTGTCCGTCTGTCTGTCCGTCTGTCCTTCCCTCCACCCAGAGACTTTGTGTTCCAGCACCCCAAACAGCAGGGCTCCCTGAGCGTGAGGAAGACGGACGTGATGAAGAGGGGGATCTTCTCCTTCGACGTTCTCCTCCTCCTCATCCCGTCGCTGCTCGCCTCCCATCTCCTGACGCTGGGAATCGGGTGAGGGACGAAACCACCGCCAACAAATGGACAAATGGCTCTTGTTTGCGGCGTCTGCTGACCATGTGTGTGTCTGTGTGTGTCTCTGTTTGTCTCTGTTTGTTGTTGTTGTTTGTTTGTTGCTTCAAGAATCTACATAGGAAAGCGTCTGGCAGAGTCGACCACCAGTACCCTGTGACTGAGGGCGTCGTCGGGGGCGACGACTGCAGATTCTGACCAATCAGGTGGCAGCCCCCGTCGCTCTATTTTCTGTCCGCACTTTGACCCATTCTCCCCCTCCTCCCACTTTGTTTCCTTGTCACCGGGGAAACGAGTGGCCTTTTTTTGCGTAATACTACACTAGCCTGGCTCAACTCGGTTGGAATTGGCTGGGATTTGTGTCTCCATAACGACAGGGATACCCGCGTGAATGTGTGCCCTAACCGATAACGCGCTTGTCTTGTGTCCATGACACAACAAACACACACCCAGCTATTTAGTTTAATGTAATAGCCTGCAGTGAAATTCTTTCGTTTCGTATAGAGACCTTTTATACATTTGGTTTGTTACAGACAGACGGAACAGCCACCATTATAACCATGATTAGCCTTTCAGCTTGATGTTAAATATTCTCCCTTTATTGCATCCTAATGTCAATAGCTCATTGAGAGACGATTTATTTCAGATTAGGCTTGATACACGTCGAACAATTTTATGATATCGACTATCTAGTAGTGTGAAATGTTGTCTTATTGTCTTTAGAGAACGACTAATCAGAAAATAAATCGGTCCTTTCTCCACGAGCTGTTTTGTTTTGCAGGCGAATATCGTCAAACAGAAATCACTATGTTGCGCATCCGTCTCAACCTTACAACCCTAAAAAGGGTATGAGAAATTAGCTTTTAAATTAAATCTGTTCCTTAACCGATATAAGCCTGATTAAAAAAGGTAATTTCTCACCCTTTTTAATCAGGCTTATATCGTTAGAGGAACAAATTTAATAATAACGCGGTTGAAAAGCGAGTGCATAGTGCATTCTCCGTGCATTCTGATACGTCTTCGACACACCAGTTATCGTTGTAATTACTGTTCCATATCCTACAATTTGAGAGATATCTTCTCGCTCTCAACAGCAAGCAGGGCTTACGTCACCGCGACCCACTGGGAGGCGGGCCAGACGCGTTTCTGGTCACGCACTGGAGATGTTACATGTGGACCCCAGCTAGGTAGAGTTCTCCACGATTTTTAAACCGCTAATGGAAACGTAAATCAGCGCGTCATTGGTTTTGGTGTGGTTTGGAGCGGCCATGTCAAACCCCCCAAAAAAGGAAAGGAAAGGGCCAGAGAAGTCCTTGTACTGCTGTCTCCCCTTCTCTCTCTTCGTACAGCCGTCTGTCCATCCATCAGTGTTCCAGGCAAGTCAGTGTCTTTCTGTCAGTCTGTCTGTCTGTGCTTGTGGTCGATATGTCGTCCAGAGAGAGTGGATGTGTTCCAAGTCAGGTCGCTTGAAATCTACTACTCCCAGACCAGCACTGACCTGTATTTCTTTTTTTCTCCCCAATCCAGTATTGTACGATCTTGCTAAAGGACATTCACCAGACTAGGTTTGAACAGACGTCATGGAATGACATTTGTGGTGTAAATGTAAATGTATCATTGGTTGCACAGATGCTGTATCCTATGAAGAATAAAAATGATACATGGCGGTTGCATCTCCTAAACTGTTTTAACTGTTGACTGATCGCCCTCACGCTGACAACCGTATTAAACATTAAAACATCACTCCTCACGACTTGTGGTGTTTGTGTGTATCCAAGCTCTCATTCTTCCCTCTCTAATCCATTTCACTTCTGTAGCACGTTTGTTCTGGCAGCGCACAATTCACATATTCAATTACCGTCAACGCAGCGCTGAGTAAACATGTGTCACCGTCTTTCTGTAAATAAACAGTCGTATTCCATGAAAATCATGAAAAGAAAACAGAAAGTTCCTCAAAATAATTGAGCCCCCCGGGGGGGCACTGGAGCAGCTATCGTCGACGATGTGATAAAGCGTTTGCTTAAAACCCCAACTTCTTTCCCATGCGTGGACGGCAAGGTTGTAAATCAGCCTTTGTGTGTGTGTGTGTGTGTGTGTTTGTGTGTGTTTGCGCTTGTTTGTGTGTGTGTGTGCATGTGTGTGCGTGCGTGCATGTATGTGTGATATCATCATGGTGTTGAAACTCCAAGTCGGAGCTGTAAAGCCTCTATGCACTAACCGTATGACATCAGACCACCGTTCCCCCCCCCCCAACCCCCCTCATCTGGCTCAGCCATTTCTTACCTCACACACCAGACTCCCTCAGCCTTTTTGTTGTTGTCTTTGGTTTTTAACAAGCCACCGCTCCGTCCACTCAGGGAATTTGAGGTTTTACTGCGTTCCGTGAACACGAGACTCGTTTCCCTATCCTGCTGAACATGAATGGCAACACTTAGGGGCTACAAAGGGAGGGAAAACGGCTTGTTCTGTCGTAGTGTTTATCGAGTTGAAAAATACACTCGATAAAAAGAAAAAAGTTTATCAGTTGTTATTTTTGGTGGGGGAGGTTTGTTTAAAGTGTGTGTTTGTGTGTGTGCGTGTGCGCGTGTGTGTGTCTGCCTGTTGCTGGGGTTGTAATGCTACCTCTAAACACACCATGCTGACAATGCAAGAGAAAAAAATGCGGGGGCTGTCTTGGAAAAACACCAAAACAGCTGGACTCCATTCACACTCATCCCTCACTCAGCTATCCATTTTTATTTTTTCTTATGCTTCGTGCTGTGCTCTGTAGCCATAACTTATCCTGGGGATGTACACTAGCATAATACTGCCAAGTTTCATCGGCACTGGTGTAATAGAGGAGTGTTGAATCCCAGCAAGCTTTGGGTTAAGGAAAAAAGCAAGACCCTTTGAACTCAGGGCCATATCATCACCTTTTAACCTGTGTCACAGCAGAGGGACAGTCACAGGTGGGCCTCAGATCTTTCTAAAAAGATTCTCACGCTTAATGGCTGCACTATGTGGTTGATGTTATATATCATATAATGTGTGTGTGTGTGTGTGTGTGTGTGTGTGTATATATATATATATATATATATATATAATTTGACACATTCTAAAATAGTAGGTGGTGTGTTCAGTAATTGCAAAATCAATGTATTCTAAAATAGTGATAGTGAGTATCGATTTATTGCATATCGATGTTGATCTATCGAATAACCGCTATCAATATATAAAATAGGGATTTTGATCTATTAAATTGTGAGGGCAATCTATCAAATAGTGATGTTGATGTTTTTTTAATAGTGATATCTGTCAAATTGTAGGTGATCCATTGAATAGTGATGTCGATCTATTCAAATCGAATGATGCATTATATAATTCAAAAGTCGATGGATTCCCCGATTCTGAGGTAGACGTATTCTAAACTTCAAAAGTCGCAGTATTCATCAAATCGAACGGTCATCTACTCGTCCAATATCAAACGTCTGTCTGGTGTGTGGCACAGGCACAGCATTATTCAAATTCAGCTCTGTGGCCGGGGCTTTGGCTCCCGGCGTTGCGAGACGAGGGCTCGCTGAACTGGAAGGAGAGCCGAGGTCTAGACGCTCTGAAAGACATCCGGCGTTCATTTCCTAAAGTGCCGTTTGGACGTCGGGCCGCGGCTGTCTCTCTGGGAAAAGCATTATCCGGCCCGCCGCTAGTTTGCTCTGGAGAGGGGGAGAGCGAGAAAGCGAAAATGGGCGAAAGGGGTCCAGTTTCAAAGAATACGGGCCTGAGGAGGTATGTTTTACATTCAAACAAGGTCATTGGACAAAGAGGGGCTGATGACTTTAGCACATGTGGTCATCCTCCTCCACAGGGTCTGTGACGGGGTTACATCATATGACGACCGGACAGGCACACACATTTCACACACAAACGTCTGTGGGCCAACCGTGGAAAGTGAGACGGCTTAGCAAATTGGTGAAATTAGGGAATAAGATTTATGGGTGATTGCATTACATTTATTTTGTAAGACGTTTATATTTTTATTATGACCATTATGGTATATTCAATTTGACATTCATTGTTCAAAGTGATGAACTGCCGCCCTCAAAACGATTCGTTTGAGTAATGTAGAGATGTTTAACCTCAATTTTTCATGATTACCCCCCCCCCTCCCCCACACCTCGTGTGATGTGTTGCCCTTTAATGACCCAATCATTAATATCCCAGACAGGCAGCGGAGAAAGCACCATCCATACCTTTGCACACATGGCCTCAACGGTAAACATGTTGTTGGCTCCTGTCACGTACACACCCGAACACACATCTGCCCGATTCTGCTCGAAATCTGGGATGCCAGATTGGACACCGGCAACGAGTAATAATAGCTTCCATCTGGCCCCCCGTCCCCATGGCGCTGTTCCCCCCCCCGCCCCCGTATTCCTGGGAGTGCTCCATCAGGCCCAGACTGCCTGGCACAGACCGAGCTCTGAACTGTATCAGCACAAATGACCCAGTGTGCTCCACTTCTTCAGTGCCTTGTCCAGGTCCAGAGCCTTTTCAGTCCAGGGCTGCTTTAAGTCCAGAGCTGCTTCAAGCTAGTAGTGGCACGCATTGGCTCAGTGGTGTTAAAGTCTGAACGATAAATGACTTGCTTACAGATTTGACTGAAGAGCGGGGTTTATAATGTAAACAGCTCTGCCTGCGGCATTGCTTTCTTTCTCTTTTTTGTTGACTTCCCATTCAAATGTGTGTGTGTGTGTGTGTGCAGATTTATGTATATTTGAGTTTGTGTGGAGTGTGCCTGCATTCATGTGTGTGTGTGTGTGTGTGTGTTTGTGTGTGTGTGCATCTGTGTGTGTGTGTGTGTGTGCATGTATGTTTTTGTGTGCCTGTGTGTTTTTGTGTCCCTTTGTGTGTGCGGAGAAATGGGGGGGTCATCTCTAGCGAGGGGGGTTGACTTTTTGACACCCAGAGAGATCATTTGCAACAGCCCCTCCGTGGGTGTGTATTGTAGGTGAAACGTACATTCAAGACGCCTAGCGTAGGCTGTCGACTGCTCTCAACAGAGCGCCAGCTGCTCCGTCAGTGGTAGGGGGGTTCGGGGTGAGTTGGGGGGGGAGCACTAAAGCAGATGGGGAGACTGTTCTGAGAATGAAGTCAAAGGGGGTTCGCGTATCGCTATGTTAACCCCCCCGAACCGCCTTCTCCCACCGTTCTTCCGAGGGGATGATGTCACCGGGTATGGACAGTGTGTGGGTTTTGAAAGGACACGCCATCCCGTCTGAGTCGAGCTATTCCCGGGATCACGATTGCACACCTATCATCGTTCTTTCCCTATGTTATCCTGGTGGGTTGTTATTCGTGTATTGTGTTACACACTGTGCACAGTTGCACAATGTTTGCAGTGGTTACACCGACCACTGAGAGTTCATTTGTTTTTTAATCTGATTTCCAGCAGGCCCTGCTCGCCCTAACAAAGTATACCTTTTTATGTATTAAACTGAAACATTATATGCATACGCTTAGCTCAAAGTAATGCCATTTCTAATCCAGGGTTTAAACATTTCTGTGGACCATCTCAAATTCACAGGCCGAGCCAGAATCCATTGACATTTCAAAGGGATTTCAAATCGTCATTATTATTAACGACTTTAAGATTAACTTTCCCTTTTACCCACATCGAACCGCGGAAATTAATTATTTTTGGAGCCCAAAAAACACCTCATGAAGTCATGCTTATTCATCTAAGGGGGTGGGAGATTGTGTAAACCAAATAGCCGGTCTGCCCAGGAAGCCAGAACTATTTATTAAGCCTGCCTGTTGCCTTGAAGAGGTACAGCCAGGGACTAATAACAGAGACTCCACCAAAGCTTTCGCCGCTGTAATTTTGGGGTTTGGAAGTCGGTTCCCCGCTCTCCTCCGGATTGGGTTTTTTCTTTGGAACTGGGATCCAGTGTGTAATTGCCTGGGTCTGCTCCCCACACTGCAGACAGACAGAGTCAAGACAACGCAAACACCCCCGAAGGCTAATGAGCTCTGAGCAGAACATGGACGCTGCTGCTGGCTGCTGCTGCTGCTGCTTCTGAGGTGCGTCATGTTGTAAACATCAACATCCACCCCACCACCACAACCCAGGAGTTGATGAGATGCTCGCTGTGATTCTTAACAAGGAACGGCTCGGACAGCTGTTAAATGTTTTATGTTTCTAGAGGCTATCTGGTGGTGTTTATTTGCGAGAGAAGAATATTGTAAGCAGAATGACGTTTAATAGGAAAATCGACACCGGATAGATAGGTTTTGGAATGTCGTTTAATTCCTGAAACGCATATAAAGAGCAACTTATAATTGCTTTTCTTTTGGGTATACAGATGAATAATCACAGATTGATAGAATATATGCTATTAGCCAATTGAACGCCCTTTTATATGCAATTACTTTCTTATCTGAAAACACCAATCTCTTTTTTCTTCTAGTTCAGTGGTTTAAAAGCCACACACCTGAAGCCGACCGCTAAATACTAGGTAACAAGACATTGACAGAGAATCATTTGTATAAACAATATATATAAAAAAATAAAATAAACCTGCCTCCCCTCTTGTCTTTAAGGAACCCATTACGAAAAATCTCCACAATGATGCAGAACAATGCAGACCTTAAAGACAGCCTGAATCACATCAGGATGAAGCCCAGCTGTCCCCCTGCTCATCTTCTCCAGCAGGGAGACAGGCACACATACAGGCACACAGACAGACAGACAGCGCAGCCTCAGAGACACCAGGAGTGTGGGTCTGAGTCAGAGCCAGCGGCCCGTGGCTGATCTCATTAACCACATCATGACGTGATCGTCCCAGACTCTCCGTCTTGGATACGGGCCATTTCCTGGCTCCACGCAGAGATACCACATTGGGGGGGGGGGGGGGGGGTACTACCTGATCCAGAACATGGGGTCAAAGGGCAACACGGATCGATCCAAACACAGGGCCAATTAAGCATGGGGTTGGAAGCCGTTGAGAGACTCACGAGTCGCGGATGTGAGATGTCTAGACGGAGGAGGCTACCCCAGACAAACCACGACTCTGGTGGTTGACGAGGAGTAACTACGACCTGTTTGGTTTGTTGTTTCTATAGATACCGGTGTTTACAATTTTGTAATCTATTTTCATAGAGTAAGTCTACTTCTTGTTCCCCCCGACCACTCAGTGTTGTTTGTCGTTGATGAAGGATTTCAATCTTTAATGTACCAGGAATTGTGAGTCAGTGTTTGCCTTCCAGAACAATCATAAAGCACCGCAGACCCTTCATAACTCCATAACTCAATTTGGCGAGAGGCAAAGTTCAACCTTCAAACTAAGACAAATTAACCTGTGATGAACAGCACCAAAGAGCACAGCTCATGGTTTATGTGCAACCCTGTTAGCCAGACATGCTAACGTTTCAGCCTGCCTCCGGGTGCCTGCGTGGAGCTATCCAACCCTCTGTTGGCAGCCTAACGTGGGCTTGTTAAGGCTCCAGGGCTCCTTAACACCCTGGTTCCTTCCTGCTCGCCCATAGAGCAGGAGGACCAGGACGCAGAGGAAACACAGCCATGAGAGAGAGAGAGAGAGAGAGAGAGAGAGAGAGAAAAATAGGGAAGGAGAGAGAGAGGGGGAGAGAGAGAGAGAAATAGGGAAGGAGAGAGAGAGAGAGGGGGGGAGAGAGAGAGAGAGAGAGAAATAGGGAAGGAGAGAGAGAGAGAGAAATAGGGAAGGAGAGAAAGAGAGAGAGGGGGAGAGAGAGAGAGAAATAGGGAAGGAGACAGAGAGAAAGAGGGGGAGAGAGAGAAAGAGAGAAATAGGGAAGGAGAGAGAGAGATAGATAGAGAGAGCATGTGGGAGAGAAAAATAGCGAGAGAGAGGGAGAGAGAGATAGGGAGAAAGCAAGAGAGTGGGAGTGAGGGAGCGAGACAGTGAAGAGGGAGAAAGAGAGAAGGTGTTAGGAGGTGTGAGGATCAGAAGGATGGAAAGTGAGAGAATTGCCTGATGCTTTAGGAGGTGTGTGAGGGTCATAAAAATGGCAGCTGTCAGAGGTGGCAGGACCGGTCTGGATGTGCACGTTAACGCACGTGTCAATGTGTGTGTGTGTTGCGTGCGTGCAGGTGTGCTTGTGTGTTTGTGTGCGTGTGAGTGTCCAACCGCGAAATCAACTGGAATAAACGGTTTAGTTTGTTTTATGTTTTGCAGAGGGAGGGATATGGTGGAGGGGAGAGGGGTTGGGGGGTTAGAATGAATTTCCACAATGGATAAAACATGAGTCAGTTGACCACATTGGACACCCAGAATGTGTGTGTGGTGGTGTGTGTGTGTGTTTGTGTGTGTGGTGTTGG
>NC_136937.1:8047410-8064910 GCF_949987615.1 Pollachius pollachius | reverse complement strand
GGAGCTCAAGAGCATGCAGGCCAAAGACCAGGTGGGGGACGAAGGCTGAAAGCCTCTGGTGTTTGGGTTTCGGGGGCTGGGTGCTGCTGGGAGAGTGGGTAGGGGTTGAATATGTGGGATGTTTAGAGATGCAAGGTGAACGGATGCGCACAAGTCTGGAGGTGGTTTGTGAAGTATCAGACGAATCCTAAATATTAAGTCTGTATTGGTATGAGAGGGATGGTAAATAAGCCACGCCTTTAGGGGTCTTGAGTTACCCAGGTAAATCTTCAGTCTATATTGGTATGAGAGGGATGGTATGTAAGCCACGCCTTAAGGGGTCTGAGTTACCCAGGTGAATCTTGAGTCTGTATTGGAATGGGCGGAATGGTGAAGAAGCCATGCCTACAGGGTTTGATTTACCCACGTAAATCCTCAATCTATATTGGCATGGGAGGAGTGGTAATGATGCCATGCCTACAGGCTCTGACTTATCTCAGACCCATAAAACCTTTTTTGGTGTTGTGTTGACCACTCCATGTGTATAAGCAGAAACTAGTCCGAACTGGTGTCACAAAATTGTCTTCCAGTTGATGTACTAATGTTAGCTTTTATGTTGTACGGTGTAATAAAGCATAAAAGGAATTAATTTCATCCTGGGTGAAAGTCTTTCCTTATGTGAAAGTTTTTCCTTTATGTGAAAGAGTTACATCCTCTTTCCGTTTGTTACATCCTCGGAAAATACGGTGTGGTTCAGTAGTCCGTCTGGTTGTTGGTTGTGATGTTTGGTGTTGTTGGGAGGGGTGGGGGGGGGGGATTCGTCGGTCTACTGCACATTAGGTGTAATAAACTTAACAAGCCTCTCTAACCGGATCAACGTAATGGGGGCTTCTAAATCGCTGGTAATTGCGCCGCAGATTTAACTCATTAGCGACTTTTTTTCGCCTGTGATTACTTGAAACAAGGAGAGCTTAGAGGAGCTGAAGCTGGTGGTGGGCGACTCCTTCGAGAACATCGCCTCGCTGCAGGACTGCCACTTCCAACAGCGGGACTCTGTGCAGACCCTGGGTGAGACTTCCTCCAGTGGTTTTCTACCCCGGAGAACAATCCCAATCTGTGTTTATTGTGGCTGCAGTGTGAGAAAACGGGTTCTGCGGTGCACACTCTAAAGATCGGCGTGTTTAAAGAGTTTGAGTTGAGACCAGAGAACCTCTTTTTTTTTGCTTTTCCCAGGGGTCAACACAAAACAGCTCGCCAATCAGATGCTGGACTTGACCAAGGTGATAAACGAGCTGAAAGACGTCCTGATTCAGCAGGTGAGCACAGGCCCGTGACCATGCCCGGCCCCGCCATCGCCAGGCTCATGACCCCCTCTGAGCTCTCTGAAGGCTGGTTTGAATGCAGACCTAAACTTTGTGCATTGTGTTGTGTATGTGTGACCTTTCTCCCAGGTTAAAGAGACTTCATTCCTCCGGAACACCATCTCTGAATGCCAGGCCTGTGGTAAGAAAAGCTGATTTATCATTGCATATGAACAGAAAGAAAATGTCCTGATGATAAGTACGGCCCACAGTTTAAATGTTGCTTGGGACAAACTTTTAACATAACTCTTTTTAACATAGCAACGGAATTGATTATCCTTTGTATTTCCACGGTGTTAAATCAATAAAATAAAATGAGATAATTTGCTCCGGTATCAATAAAGTCATCTGTGTCGGTATCTGTATCTGTATCTTTTTTTCCTGTAAGGACTCGGGGGAACTGAAGTCGTCGTCCCCGTAAAGCCAAAGTGTGCAGCAGGCGTGTGTTTCCGTGACGATATGTGCTTTGAGACAGCGGACGGCCTGGAGTGTGGGCCCTGCCCAGACGGATACACCGGAGACGGCTTCAGCTGTGATGATGTGGATGAGGTAATGCTGCAGGATGTGTGTGTGTGTGTGTGTTGATGTGTGTGTGTGTGTGTGTGTGTGTGTGTGTGTGTGTGTGTGTGTGTGTGTGTGTGTGCGTGTGTGTGTGCGTGTGTGTGTGTGTGTGGACATGCATGTGTGTTTGTGTGTGTGTGTATGTGCGTGTGTGTGTGTGTGTTTGTGTGTATGTGTGTGTCTATGTAGACATACATTTCTGCGTATTTGTGCGTGTGTGTGTGTGTGGACATGCATGTGTGTCTGTGGACATGCACGTGTGTGTGTGTTTGCGTTTGTGTGTATGTGTGTGTCTGTGTAGACATGCATTTCTGCGTATTTGTGTGTGTATGTGTTTGCGTGTGTGTGCGCGCGCTTCATTCCTGGTCTGCCCAATTATCCCTCTGGAGGTGGGGATCTCTAAGTGCATAATTGGCCAACACAAACTCCATCCAGCAGTAATAAACCGTAGGAAAGTGTCCGTAAAGGTTTCAGATCAACACCTTGCACACGTCCATTTAAGAAATACGATCTCCCTCGGGACAGCTCCATCCACTCCCACAAATGAGATTTAATCTATAACATTACCGCTATAACATAGTACGATGGCTGTGTCCCAGATTAGTTATTACCTAACCGCTTCGGTCCCATTCATCTCCATTGGAGCAGCAAAGAAACGATTCGACCACAAAGGGCTTACGATAGGATATAGCCCCCCCCCCCCCACCCCGACGTAAACGAAAAGGTCAAACGCATAGCCCTGAGAGAGCCGCTCTGCTCCGGTGTGTTTCAGTGTCAGTTCCACCCGTGTTACCCTGGGGTGAAGTGTGTGAACACCGCCCCGGGGTACCGCTGTGATGCCTGCCCCATGGGGTACACCGGCATGGCTATCGAGGGGGTCGGCGTGCTGTTCGCTCAGACCAACAAGCAGGCGAGTACTGAGAGATGCTCTTTTGGTTCTCCCATCTCCTGCGTTTCGCTATTTATCTTTATCTTTCTTGTCGATGTTGTTGTTGTTGTTATGGCGTCGTTGTCGTCCCTTTGGGTGTCTTTGGAAAGTGCTGTATAAATGCAGTTTTTTGTTATTGTAATCATCATCATCGTCATCATCATCAACATCATCATCAGAAGTAGTAGAAGCAGCTTTTTTCCTAACTTCCCGTCATTTCCTGTTTACGATTAATAGCACATGTCTAATCTTATTTGTAATCGTCGTATTTGTATAATTATTATAACTAAAATGATTATTAAAAATGATGGTATCACCTGCCCAAAGGGTTTTTTGGGCATTTTTTTCCTCTTAAAAACTGAATTTTTACATCCTAATCACCAACATCTTCGTCTTCCAGGTCTGCGACGACATTGATGAATGCAAAGGCAACAACGGAGGCTGCACCACAAACTCTGACTGTCAGAACTCAGTGGTAACTATGACAACCATCACTCTTGACAACTCTGTCGTACATAAGACAAAGATGAATCGATCAACTCTGTTGTTACTATGACAGCGACAAGTTTCAACTCTGGTAATTATTTACGATAACTCTATAAACTCAGTGGTTACTATGACAACAGTCAATCTACAATTTCAGTTGTGACAATATGAACAATGCTAACCTTCAGCTATGTGGAAACGATACGACAACAATAAATTCTGATAACAAAATGACAATGATTACTCCATAAACTCTGTGGTAACAATACGATAACTATAAACTCTTTGGCTATGATGTCGAAAACCTTACCGGTTAATGTCTGTCTTTATTTACGAGCTTTGTGTGTTTCCTGCCTTCAGCTCTATCGGTCTGTACTCCTCTGTAGGGCTCCTATCATTGTGGCAGCTGTAAGACAGGCTTCACAGGAGACCAGGTGAAGGGCTGTAAGCCGGAGATGAGCTGTGGCAACAGCCTGACCAACCCCTGCGACATCAACGCCAACTGTAACATAGAGAGAGACGGCTCTGTCACCTGTCAGGTAGACACGATGCTGCTAACACACACTCAGTGCAGATGCTCAACCACACACACACACACACACACACTCAGTGCAGATGCTCAACCACACACACACACACACACACACACACACACTCAGTGCAGATGCAGAACACACACACCTACACACAAGTATGCACCACAAACACGCACAGAAATGCACACGCACGCTTGCACCATGCACACCCATACCAAACATAAACACACACACACACACATGCACAACCACACAGACACACAACCACACACACACACACACTAACATATACTCACATACAGACACACACACACACACACACACACACACACACACACACACACACACACACCAGACACACACACAACTCCCTCCCCCCCAACATACACACAGCATACACACACGATATCACACACACAAAAAAAAGACCAACCCAACCCACAGACCCCCCCCCCCACACACACACACACACACACACACACACACACACACACAAACACAAACACAAACACACAGAAATAAGCACGTGCACTCATGCACTTCATCAGATGAAAAAAAAAACAATCAAAAACAACCACCACAACAAAAGATGAAGCACTTAAAACACTCCCTCGTCTTGGCAGTGTGGGATCGGCTGGGCTGGCAACGGATACTTGTGTGGGAAGGACACGGATATCGACGGATTACCTGACGAGACGCTCAAGTGCAAGGACCCCAGCTGTAAAAAGGTTTGGGCTACTGTGTTTATAGTGCTGGAACAATTTCTGGGTATTGTGTTTATAGTGCTGGAACAGTTTCTGGGTACTGTGTTGTTAGTGCTGGAATGGCTTCGGGGTACTGTCTGTATAGTGCTTAATTGTTTCGGGGTACTGTCTTTATAGTGCTTAGTGGTTTTTGGGAGCTCTGTATATAGTGCTGACTGGTTTTGGGGTACTGTACATAAAGGGCTCGAGCGGTTTCGGGGTACTTTATTTATAGTGCTGGAATGGTTTCGGCGTACTGTCTCCAAGTGCCTAATGGTTTCGGGGTACTGTGTTTATAGTGCTGGAATGGTTTTCTTGGGACTGTCTGTAAAGTGCTTAATGGTTTCGGGGTACTCTGTGTATAGGGCTGGAATGGTTTCGGGGTACTGTGTCTATGGGGCTGAAATGGTTTCGGGGTACTGTGTGTATAGTGCTAGAGGGAGGTTGGGAAGTGCTTATAACCAAGACGTCTCTCGCTATGACGTAATACAGCAGATCAAATTGATGAAAGTGTTGATGTTCCCATTTACATTTAGATGTATTCATCTTAGGCAAACGCTGTCGTCAAAGCCAAGGGAGGCTGAGAACTAATCATACAGTCAATCAATACGGGAGCGACGACACTTTAAGTGGGCTCTACTTCAATTTTTAGTCAGTCATTTAGCAGACAGTTTCATCCAATGAGACCAGCTGTGATTGTATTAAATATACGTGTCATTAAAGGGGCAGGTCTGTAGGGTTTATATACGGAGGCAATGCTCTAGGGCCTAGAAAAACAGCCAGATGTGTATGCGCTGGGTTAGCCGTAGGAAATCAGAAACTAGGGCAGTAATTGGTTGCCCTTGGTGTCACCTGTTGAATCCACCAGATGTATGTATGCTCAGGGCCTCCTGCTTACACCGCATGTTTACACTATCATTTCCCAGGACAACTGCGTCTTTGTTCCTAACTCGGGGCAAGAGGACGCGGACCGTGACGGACAGGGGAACGCGTGCGACGGAGACGCAGATGGTGACGGGATTCCAAATGAGCAGGTTAGGAGGTCGAAACACACACACACACACACACACACACAAACACACGCACACACAGACACACACACACACACACACACATATGCATATACACACACATATGCACATACATGCACACACACACACACACACACACACACATACATATATATTGTGAGCACACAAACACACACACACACACACATTGTGAGAACACGTGCGATGCATTATATGCAAGCTGCGTCCCTGTGATAGCCCTCAGCTCGCTGTCCCTGTGGAAACGCTTTTCTCTAAACAGACAGGGAATAAAAGTCTCTCATGCACGCATTAATAAACATTTGGACAAACCCATCCCAGACTGGTCCGACGTGACTTGGCCCGCAGAGTCGGTGAACGCACACTCACACACACACTCACACACACTCAGATGTTCTTTTAGGCTGGGCTGGCTTAAGACACACACACCTATATGCACATACACACACACATATGCACACACACACACACATATGCACATACACACACATATGCACACACACACACACACACACACCCACGAGCCTTCACATGCTAAATACCATCCGTTTTTTTGATTAACAAACAAACACAAACACACTCTCACAAACACACACACGCTCACACACAGACACACACGCCCAACTCAGCCCTAAACATCTGGTTCTGCTCCTGTCTCTCCTCCCAGGACAACTGCTGGCTGAAGGCCAACGTGGACCAGAGGAACAGCGACAAGGACACCCACGGAGACGCGTGCGATAACTGTCGCCACGTGGAGAACGCCGACCAGAGGGACACCGACAGCGACGGCAAAGGAGACGCCTGCGACGACGACATGGACGGAGACGGTAGGGAAAGCGAAGCCGTGGACTACAAAACACATACACGCACATGGCCATGTGGTGCGAAACGTGTCGTTTACATTAAAAAATCTGCTTACCGGTGTGCTGTGATTTTAAACTTTTTTTTGCCTTTATACTATTGTTGGCTGCACACCACCAGTACCTGAGAATCAAAAGGCTGTGCACGCAGGGACTTCGTTCTTTTTAACACACACACATGCTCGGACGGTTAGACTCAGACGTTCAAAGTCACGGCACATTGAAATGTCTGTGTTCCACTTGTCTAGTCACTTTCGTTTTTCTTGTTTGTTTTTAGTAGGGAAAACGGAGAGGCCCTACAGAAACCTAGAGTTACATATTCATCGGTGGGGACTTGTGTGGGAAAAGGTGGGAAAAAGGCTGAAGGCATAAAACATTCACGCACATAAATGATACATAATATCACCTTTGAGGTGATATTATGTATGCTCAGCTCTTTTTTCCCCATCGCACCTGCGTATGTGAGCGCCAATAGAATTTCAATAGGGCTAAATCTCTCCATTTACCTTCCCTGTTAACATAGCAGGGTAAGCCTTTAGTGAAAGCGTGGCAGATACTTACCATCTGTTTGCTCATGTTATCGCTCAGATTGACTCTGCTCAGCCTCCACCATAAGTTCAGGCTGAGCAAATAGCCGATAGGTTTCTGCCTGTACAGATGGCTGCCGATTGACTGCTGGCTGCAACCTGCCTGGGGATGAATACTGAAATATGGAGCTGGATCCGGTTCATGTGCTCCGACAGTGCAACAGTGCATTCTAGTGGCCGACGGATTTCATAATCGTACTCTACGCGAATCAAGGGTTTTCCGGGCCGATTATGTATTAAATTGTTTGTATTATTTTATGTTAAAGTGCCTTTGGGAATCCGAGAACATAAGCAGCAATAGAGAGCTATCATGGAATTAGAATAATGTGTGCTCTGGGTGAACTGTCAATGTTCTTCCTGAGGGGTTCCCATCACGGCCGAGCTCAACGTAGGACTGATCCTCCTACGTTCACCATGGCTGTAGTCAGTGTAGGACTGATCCTTCTACGTTCACCATGGCTGTAGTCAATGTAGGACTGTTCATCCTACATGCACCATGGCTGCAGTCAATGTAGGACTTTTCCTCCCCCTACATCCGCCATGGCTGTAGTCAATGTAGGACTGTTTGCCTCCTACATCCACTATGGATGTAGTCAATGTGGGACTGTTCCTCCTACATCCACCATGGCTGTAGTCCATTCTGCGCCTGTTCATCCTACATTTAGGTCTCCCAACTTAACCACTACTTATTTTTTTAAGCAGATGATTGTATGTAAAGCAGATTTCTTTATGCATGATGTGAAAGGCATCTTGCCAGAGGATGCTATTCAGCTGCGCTACTGTACAATGGAGATCAAGACCCCCAAGTACCCCTCAGTTGGAGGTCGAACACCCTAGCAACTACTATCTGTGACGTCATCAGTTGCGTACCGCAAAGTTTCATTGCTATGATTGTTTCCCTGTGAGACAATGTGGTCTGTTGTCAGTGACCATGTGTGAGTTCACCCTATCGATGGGTTCACCCTCTGTCTGGATCGATTGGATCAGGTCTGAAGAACTTCTTGGACAACTGCCAGCGCGTGGTGAACAGGGACCAGGTGGACCGGGATGGGGACGGCGTCGGAGATGCCTGTGACAGCTGTCCAGATATACCCAACCCCAACCAGGCAAGAGGACCGCAGAACCAGCCAGCCAGGGATCAGACCACCACTTTAGAACAGATTGGATTCGATTTGGTTCAATTCGATTAGATCAGATTAGATTCAAGTGGATTTGATTTGAGTGGATCCATTTATGTTCTGTCAGGTGAGGCTATGGTTAGAGTAGGGTAGATGACCTCAGACTAGATTAGCCCAGACTATATTCGATTTGATGGAATCTTGGTCGGATTCAATTTGGCTGATTTAGACTAGGTTCAATTAGTTTGATTGAATACGTTTGCATGCATTAGATACATGCCACATCCTGTGTATTCACCAATATTTTCCCCTCCCTTGCAGTCTGACATTGACCACGACCTGGTCGGCGATTCCTGCGACACCAACCAAGACAGGTACACCACGCCGGCCGTCTCCCGCCATCGATCCTCATCAATCATTTTCCAAAATGTCATCTCATGCAAATGTGCGTCCACATGACGTGTCACCTCCTCCTCCTCCTCCTCCTCCTCTCCCCGGCAGTGATGGCGACGGTCATCAGGACAGCAAGGACAACTGCCCCCTGGTGATCAACAGCTCCCAGCTGGACACGGACAAGGACGGCTTTGGGGACGAGTGCGATGACGACGACGACAACGACGGCGTACCCGACTTCCTGCCGCCGGGGCCGGATAACTGCCGGCTGGTGCCCAACCCCGACCAGATAGACGACAACAGTGAGTCTCCCCACTTTGACACAGATACCGTCCGATGGCTACCGGCACTGTGCTTGGATCGATGAGGAATAATAAGGGAAAAAGAACAAAGATAAAGTGAATTAACACATAAAGAGTGAATACACGTCCATTTTGTTCATACAACACTACATTGCAGTCTCACGGGCCCATGTTACACAATTCCCCTAACCATTGGACTTCTAAAAGGCAAGAAAAAACGACGCAAAGATAGAGTATCCGGATGAATCAGACTACAACATAAATGACCTAGGTCACCCTAACAATACAGAAACAGAGGGATCCTATCTCTAGTTCCAAACATCCCAGTACAACACATCACATGGACCCTCTCAGGAACCTAGAGAATAGATTTGTCCCCGTGCCCTCTGCTGGTTCTCTCAGTCCGCACCCCTCCTCCCCTCTCTAGATGATGGAGTGGGCGACATATGCGAGTCTGACTTTGACCAGGACAAGGTGATTGACAGGATCGACATCTGCCCCGAGAACGCAGAGGTGACCCTGACAGACTTCCGGGCCTATCAGACGGTGGTGCTCGACCCCGAGGGCGATGCCCAAATCGATCCTAACTGGGTGGTCCTGAATCAGGTGGGCGGGCCGCCACACTTATATTATGCATGCTTTAACGTAAGAATCATGCTAAGCCATTTCTATGGTTCAAGGTACATACTGAATCATCCAATGAATAAATCTGTTCTGGCAATTCAATCAATAATTCCTCTTTCTTTATTGTTACACTCATACAGGGAATGGAGATCGTTCAGACCATGAATAGTGACCCCGGACTCGCTGTTGGTAAGGAAACAATAAAGACTCAACAACCTAACGGAAGCAACACCAATAGTCAGTGGCGGATTAGGACGGTCATTGGCCCCTAGGCTTCTACTTGTTTGTTATTGATCGCGCAGAAGAAAAAAATGTTAGTGCCATGTATTAAAGGGTTGAGACAGCTTTACCTAAAAGAGCACTGCTACTGCAGAATCAGCTGCTTACTTTTTGAAGGATTCTGGTTATGGGCCAATAGGGGTGAAGACTATTTTTTTAAGAAAAATAGAAAATAGTCTGGCAAATCCAGGGCCCCTTCCACATCACGGTAGCATACCGTACCGTAATGACGACTGTTTTCTGTGGCGTCTAGGCTACACCGCCTTCAGTGGCGTGGACTTTGAGGGCACGTTCCACGTGAACACGGTGACGGACGACGACTACGCCGGCTTCATCTTCGGCTACCAGGACTCCTCGTCATTCTACGTGGTGATGTGGAAGCAGACCGAGCAGACGTACTGGCAGGCCACGCCCTTCAGGGCTGTGGCCGAGCCCGGCATCCAGCTGAAGGTATTATGATGATCAATAACACTGTCGATAATCACACGCAGGGATGGTCATGTGATTCGTGTTTTTTTAATCGATGATGATTCGTGAAATAACCACGTCCCGTTTGTGATTGATAAAGACCCTCTTAAACTATCTTATGATTGAATGAATCATTGCTAGAATATCTGCCTCCTCACATATACGATCTTGAATATATATTCATACACTATCATATGCCTTCTCTCTCTCTCTCTGTCTCTCTATCTCTGTGTGTGTCTCTCTCTCTCTCTCTCTCTCTCTCTGTCTCTCTCTCTCTCTCTCGCTCTCTGTCTCTCTCTCTCTGTCTCTCTCTCTCTCTCTCTCTCTCTCTCTCTCTCTCTCTCTCTCTCTCTCTCTTTGTCTCTCTCTCTCTCTCGTCCCAGGCGGTGAAGTCCACGTCAGGGCCAGGCGAGCACCTGAGGAACTCCCTGTGGCACACGGGGGACACCAACGACCAGGTGCGTCTGCTGTGGAAGGACCCCAGGAACGTGGGCTGGAAGGACAAGGTGTCCTACCGCTGGTACCTGCAGCATCGCCCCCAGGTGGGATACATCCGGTGAGAGACCACACCCCCTCCCCGAGGCACTGATACAACTGGGAGAAAGGATTGTGTCCCCTACAAGAAGTGTCCTCACACTGGTTAAGGAAGCCCATTTAAACTAGCTCTGACATCATGAGCATTCCAGCAATCATTGGTTGAATGGTTGACTGTTTGAATGGTTGATTGGTTGTCTGTTTGAGTGTGTGAGTGGTTGACTGTTTGAGTGTGTGAGTGGTTGACTGTTTGAGTGTGTGAGTGGTTGACTGTTTGAGTGTGTGAGTGGTTGATTGGTCGACTGGTTGATAGGTTAGGTGGTTGAGTTGTTTATTGATTGCACCCTTCATTAAATTATTTTATGACTGATTGGTTGAATGAATGATTGGTTGATAGTGCACTTGCTGGATTGATCAGTTGATCCATTGGCCAGTTGATCGGTTGTTTCCTCCTTGATTTATTTATTTAATATCTTATTGGTGGAACGATTGATTGGCTGGGTGGTTGGTGGCTTACTGGATTGATTCGTTGATCCAACGATCAGTTGATCGGATGAGGGATCAGAATCTGATCCGAATCGGGATCAGAATCTGATCCGAATCGGGATCAGGAGTTTGACACTAGTTATTGTGCTCTCAAAGTGACCTGAGACATAGCGACTTTAGATCAACCTATTTCCATGCATGCTAAACCCGTTCACCGTCTGTTCCCAGAGCCCGATTCTACGAGGGGACTGAGTTGGTGGCCGACTCCGGCGTCACCATCGACACCACCATGAGAGGAGGGCGGCTCGGAGTATTCTGCTTCTCCCAGGAGAACATCATCTGGTCCAATCTCAAGTACCGCTGCAATGGTGAGGACTGGTCTCTTGGCTGGCCGCCCCACCAGAGAGGTCCCGTCCAGCCAGGAAATTAATATGCTATATCTATGCAGGGTCTTTAATGTCCTCGATGCAATTTCATGTAAATGACCAGGGGATCAAGGCTAGTAATATTCAAAGCTCCCCAAGCCCCAAGCAATGAATCAATTTTTTATGAGCTCTATTTAATGACCTCGCTTCTCCAATCTGCAGACACCATCCCAGAGGACTTCCAGGAGTTCGGCACTCAACACGGAGAATCACTGTAGTATGGAGACAAGGAAACAAGGCCCCGACCTAATTCACTGTTTCCCTGTGTCAGCCCACAGTGTTTCATTATATGTGTGTGTGTGTGGGTGTGTGTGTGTGTGTGTGTGTGTGTGTGTGTGTGTGTGTGTGTGTGTGTGTGTGTGTGTGTGTGTGTGTGTGTGTGTGTGTGGGTTTTATTTTTTAAATTGTCTGTTTTCATGTTCGATCATCTCCTTATCAGTTTACTGAGCAATGGAAATTATGAATCTTAATATCTGTTGTCATTTACATTTCAAACAAAAATGATGAAAAAACTGATAAAACCAAACCTACATGTCCTACATCTTTGACATTTTAAAAAATGTCGGCACGACGTTGCCTTAATGGTGTTTGTCCTCAAACTGAAATTAAGTATTGGTATCTGTTAAAGATAAGTCTCTATAAAACAGCCTTTTATACAGGACATTATGATAGTCCTGTGTAGTGGACATATACATACACCACTTTATGTGCTACTTCTTGATCTCTTTCACTACTTTTCTACTTCAATAGAAATATTTTTGTTCTAAATAATGCCATTATCAGAAGATAATTGTTGGCTAAAATTACAATCAGAATGTAATACGTGACATCACTTGACTTATCGGTATGGGAACACTTGGCAGGCCATATTACGTTTTTAGCCATTGTGTGTGTGTTTTTTACCCTTGCTTATGTTTGTTGATCTTTGCCCTTGTTGCTGGCAAGGGCACTATGTTTATAAGGAATCATTTTTTGCAGCTCACCTACTGGGTGAGTCTTTACCTACTTGTCTTCATGGGTCTAATTCTAGATCGAGAACTTGATGGTCAGGTCGATTTTTTGTGATAATGTTATGCTAATTGATTTTTAAATAAAACTCCTGAGAGAAATGTTTGGCCATCATCTCTTGTCGACCATTTTTTGTGTAGGATTATGCAAAACGTATATATTATATAAAATAATTGTATAATTTCTGCGCAAGTACATGTTATTTATTTATGTGCCTACTCAAAATAATGATGTTACTTAAAAGCAGCATAATAAATTAGACATTTGCACCAAAAAAAAGTTTTCATATGAAAAGAAAGATAATCCTCATTATTTTTTATATTTCAGAGAATTCTGCTGTGGGGGAAGATTAAGCAGAGTCAAAGCCATATCATGAAAAATAGGGACATGTAGCACCAATTAATCTAGAGAGTTGAACAGACATCCAGATGCTGAAAACACAAGAAATGTCTTTACCATATTTGGCACATTGAGGGCATGAATTAAATTGCCGCCTGGAAGCAGCCTAGTCTGTTGCCAAAACCCATTAAAGGGGAAATCTCGAAGGCTTTCATGTTTATGCATGTCTGTTAAGTCACTATCTATTGCTGAATTAGTCACACATTCTTGATTGAGCACATGGCCCACTAACGGAGACCGGGAAGTGACATGGGAGTAATTTTTTTATGCGTTTTATAGCTGGCACGCGCGCTTTACTTAACGCGTGCGTGAGATTCGACTTACTAAAGCGTGAGTTTGATTTACTTAATGCGCGCATACGACCTACTCAAGCGCTTGTGCAACTTATTAAAGCGCGAGGGCGACTTACAAATCTTCCAATTTGACCTAATGTTCATGAACGCTATGTACCACTAAAACGTGTACTAAATACATTGTCATAATAAACTAATATAGCTTTACCGTTTGTTTTATTTCATGGTTCGTGTCATTATCAGGGATGACCTTGCACAGCCGACCAATCACAGGTGTTTTCAAATGGTTGGGTCGTCTTGGTTTAGGGCCCTTTCTGTTGCGTTCTTCCGCCCGGGGGGAGATTTCTTCAAATAAAGTTCGGTGGTGGGATCATAGCTCCCCACTTCGCCTGATCCGCATCAAGACAGAGACCGGAGTAAATTTAGATTAGGCGGCGATGCTTTACCTCATAAGAAATTGTGAGTAGTTAGCGCAAAAACATTGTGTAACTGTGAAGGCCAAGTTTTAAAAAAGGTGTTCTATTTAATTGTATTTATGTATTTTAACCGTGCTCATCTTTGAAAAAAAACCCACATCATTATGATATTACTATTTATTTATAAAGATAATATATAATTGTTTGATTTATTTCCAAATCCTTTTAGATCCATGTCATTGAGGAGGGGGGTAGGGGCATCTGGTTGCTTGCAGACGTTATGGATCGAACCCAGGACCTTTAAATGCAGATTTATACTTCCAGGCATGCTTGTCTGCCCCAAACCAGCTGGTTGTAAAATGTGTATATATATGGGAGGCTGTGAGGCATTATTTGTAGATTTTAATAGCATGAAGAACGTCTATCTGTATTTGCTTTTGGCTGAGCTCAGCTGCTGGCAACCAGACAAGTTACAAAGAAGTAGCCTACAGCTGTTGCCAAGGAGACAGTGAGTATAAAAGCCCATGAGAGGCAGACTTAATCCAGGAGGATCATGGCCTTACAATCCATCACACTGAAAAGAATGGTAGTCAAGAGGAAATTGTGGACGTCCCGCAGGTGTTTTACATTCGAGTACCGAAACCCACCACCGAGGGGCGCCCTTTCTACACAATGTCGCCCACTATGTAGGCCAATCAACATCATCAACATCAGCAACACTGGAGAGAATCTCCAGTAACAGAAACCCTGTTAATCAGCCTTATTATAATGAATATAACAGCACTCCAGAATACCATGGAAAATAACCAATAGGCATCGAATTTGTATTTTAAACTAAGTCTTGTGTAGCAACACCCGTTTCAGCTGTAGTCCAGTTTAAACGTTGATTGTATTTTTGGGATTTAATTTAATCTTTGAAGATTTCTGTCCTTGTGTTTTATTTAGAATAAAAGTAGTATGCTTACTTTTAAATGAATAATATATTAAACATACCGCTAGAGGTCGCTGATGGCTACTCCCACAGAATTCTGTGTTAGGTTACCATAGCATTATGTCAACATTATGAGATCAAGGAGGCTGCGAGTTATCTGGGGCCGCAGCATACAACGCACAAAACAAACACGTTTTGTTTGACAATGATTGTAAATCAGGGATATAAGCCTCAATGTCGGGAATTCAATGGACCCACTCCTCATTCCACTGCTTTGGTGAGTTCCCAGGTGTCAGGTTGTCATACGATTCACTCTTGTTAAAACGTCGGTCAGTATTAAAAATAGTAGGCCTAGTCTAATCACTCTTGGTAGTTATGTATTCATTTAAATGATCGTCAATTAATATCCTAGCCACCAACTAGGTCAGTAAACATCATACAACTAACTGCCTCTAACTTCAACGCAATTTATTTTTCCCATAGGCCTCCATTATGCTCGTAAAATCTAATACTTTATTGCTACTTTCCTCTAATTATAGCCTACTTGGAATAATAATGTAGACCAAAAGCCTATCGCCTTTGGTTACATGCACAATCATTAATAATTGTAAATAAAGTAAACAAATGAAAAAATATAAATACAATTCAACCATAAATACAATTACATGGACACACATTTCTACATTAACACGCCTGCTACCACTGCTAACCAGATCGAAAGCCTAAAAAAACTCTGACCACCTCTGTCCTTTATTTCACACACAGAGGGCCCGGCCCACCCTGACGAGGCCCGCGGACCACCTGATCCTGGAGAGGAGGAAGAAGGAGGAGGCCAGACACAAGGTGCTGGAGTTCACCAAGTACCAGGAGACATGGGACATGAGAACCACCTGGCAGAAGAACACCGACCGCCGCATCATCTCCGGGACCATCGAAAGACACGTCCAGGACGCCATGAACCAGTATCAGACCAGCATAGAGGAGAGGAGAGAGCGGTGGGTTGATTGGTGTGTTTTGGGTGCTTTTAGGGCCTTTTTCTTTGTACCCATGGCATTCTAAAGGGCTGATTATGGTTCCTCGTCAACGCAAGGGGGTTTACGGACCCATTAGGTCCTTGCAGACCCTCCTTGCGTCCTCCGCAAGGGCCTGACGTGCGCCTCCTGAAAATTGTAACCTTGCGTCTAGGCCACGCGGCAGCGAGGGCTGTGATTGGTCCGCTCACTGAAACCTGACGCAGGACCAAAACAGGTTCACGACTGCGTCGAAGTGTCTGCGTGTTCATTGCGTTGTGTCGACGACATTGAACCATAATCGTGTGTGATGTCGGTCATTTTGTGAAGGTTGCGTAGTCTGTTCGAGGGGGAGGAGGAGGAGCAGTTGGAGGAGATGAAGAATAAGACGGAGACAGTGCAGGAGAGACAGGCGAGGATGAAGGAAAGGGCCAGGACTCTGAGGGAGAGGAGAGAGAGCGAGAGACAGCAGCTGGTCGCCGACAAGCTGGACCAACAGTTCAGGTAGGAGGTTGGCTTGTCCTTGTCACATATATACAGTAAATCGACATATTCTGATGTCAATCATATGAGGATATGCCCTCTCAAAATCAGCACGGTTGATGAAGCTTAAATAATATGAAGTTATTTTAAATAATGATTGTTTTTCAAATAGCTTATTCACATTATTCAGCCTCTCAAAGTGTTGGAAGTGAATTCAGATACATCTAAATGGAGCAGCTATGGTTAAGGAAAGTATCTTACCAATAAAAAACAATATAAACATGGCAACGTAATTCACTATCTTGCTCGAGGAGTAAATACTCATACATGCTAACAATAATGATTCAATGCAGTTTGAAGTTCACCCGAAAGAAAACTCGATGAGATGGTATTGGATGTCATGGTGGCACACACCGCCTACGTAGCTGCAACCAGGTAGCAAAGCACATTTGAACAAGCGAGCACTATTCGTTTGAACGCAATATACAAGTGTACCACTAGATGGGAGTAGTTCCTACACAGTGTCCCTTCAAGAACATCTTACAGGTCAACCTTTGGTAAATCAGAGGCTCCGAAACCCAGAACCTTCCGGCTACTGCGCCAAACCCTTCGATACCGCCCCGTCCCCGAGACGTCCTGAACCCAGCATCGTCCATCGGTCAGTCCCGTGTCCTTCCTCTGATTGGTCCGCGCAGGGAGCAGAACGCGGCGCTCCGGGCGGAACAGAGCCGCCGCGGGCAGGAGCAGGTGTGCGCCGAGCGTGGCCAGCAGCTCCTCCTCCGGCAGGAGGCGCAGCGGCGGCAGCAGGAGGAGGAGGAGGACGTCTTCCAGGAGCTGTGGGAGGCGGACCGCCGGGCCAAGGAGGCCAGGGAGAAGGAGGAGGCGTTGCGGCGCAGGAGGAGCCACCAGGAGCAGGCGGAGGTGCTCGACTGGCAGACGAAGGAGGCGGAGAGGAGGAGGGAGGAGCGGAGGCTGCTGAAGGAGGAGGAGGCCCGGCTGCTGGTGGGTGTTTCGGTTGATGCTGTTTGTTTGTTTTGTTGTTGTTCTTTTGTTTGTGTCTTTGGATCGACTCGTTTGGCTGTTGTTGGGGTTGGGGCGGTCGGTGGGTCGGGCGTGACCACGCACACTCACATGCACACACAAACACACGTATGGGTGAGCTACACACGTGCAGACACACAAACACACACACAAACACGCACATGGGTCGCACAAACACACACTCACACACACACACACAC